>NC_066569.1:144331-299264 GCF_024679095.1 Eriocheir sinensis | reverse complement strand
AATCAGTAACAGTCACCTTAAGTCATTATTCATTGAGCTGGATTCCGGAAAGAAACTTAACAACAAAACCTTGATTGGTGTACTGTATAAGCCTCCGTCAGCAGCAGTGGATTCCTTCCTGGAAGCTCTAAGTGATGTTCTAAGTAAAGTGCAAACTGAGCAGGAGAGCTATATTATGGGGGATTACAACATGGATTTACTAAAGAACAAAAGTAATAAGCAAGTGTCTAATTTTATAGATACATTTTTGAGCTATTCATTTTTGCCACTTATTAACAAACCAACCAGAATTACCAGTTCCTCTGCCACACTTATTGACAATATATTATGTAATTGTGCTCACAATAATAATTTTCTTAATGGTATTCTTTGTACAGATATTTCCGATCATCTACCTATATTTTGCATTAAAAAGACGATTCAGCAAAATGAAGAAAAGGTTAAATATGTAAATAAGAGAATATTTAATGACAGTAACATTAATAAATTTAGAGTATTGGTGAATAACATTGAGTGGAATAACATTATAGACATAACTGATTGTCAACAAGCTTTTTCAAAATTTCAAAGCTACTTTACAAATTGTTATGAAGAAGCATTTCCAATTGTCAAAATGAAGTTAGGTTATAAAACAAGAAAAGATTGGCTATCAGCAGGGTTAAAAAAGTCAATCAAAATGAATAACAAACTTTATCTGATCCAGGTTAAGAGACCAACACCAGAAAATAAGAGAAAATATTCTACCTATAAAAGATACCTTCAAAAAACACTCAGACAAGCGGAAAGGGATCACTATAAGGAAGCATTTAACGATAACATTAGTAATGTTAGGAAATCATGGGACTTAATTAATTAAATTATTAATAAAAAGAAAAAGTGTAATTCTTTAACAAGGGAAATAATTATTAACAATAAAAAGGAAGTATGCCCCGAAAATATAGCAAATGGTTTTAATGAATATTTTGTGAATATAGGGACTAACTTATGCAATTCTATACCTTCTGTAATTCAAGGCCATGCTGCTTTTATGCCACCACCAAATCCTAAATCAATGTTTTTGTATCCCACTGACAATAATGAAGTAATAAATATCATAATGTCATTGACAAGGAAAAGCCCAGGATATGATGGCATTACTACAGAAATCATTAGATTGTCTAATCTTAATTATATTAGTGCATTGACTCATATAATCAATCAGTCTCTGTCTCAAGGAGTATTCCCTCAAGAACTCAAAACTGCCAAAGTCATTCCCATTTATAAAGGCGGCGATGCTACTTTGATGTCGAACTACAGACCAGTATCGGTACTCACAGTATTCTCTAAAATTTTTGAAAGAATCATGTACAAAAGGTTGATGGAATTTGTAAAATCATGCAATTTGTTATACAAATATCAATTTGGTTTTCAGGAGCAGCATGGTACTGATCTTGCATTAATCACTCTAATAGACAAGATATCAAAGGCATTGGATGAGGGTGATTATGTATTAGGGGTATTCTTAGATTTAAGCAAAGCCTTTGACACAGTTAGTCATGAAATACTGTTAAATAAACTAGAAACATATGGGATCAGGGGCACAGCTCATAAATGGTTACAAAGTTATCTGTCACATAGAAATCAATTTGTAGTTTATAATGAAAACAAATCCAGTACTTTGCACATTAAATCTGGTGTACCGCAGGGATCCATTTTGGGACCACTGTTGTTTCTACTATATGTAAACGATATTGCAAATATTTCCCCAAATGTTACAACAATACTTTTTGCAGATGATACAAATTTATTTGTAAGGGGATCAAATTTAGTCGATTTGTTTCATTCCATTAATTCTGAAATGAAGACTCTGGTTAAGTGGATACAGGCTAACAAGCTTTCATTGAATATATCTAAGACCCATTATATGGTATTTCGAGCTAGAGGCAAAGAATTTAATACTAACACGAATGTGTATATTGGTCAGACAAAACTGAAGAGAGTAGAGTCTACAACATTTTTAGGCATTATACTGATGAAAAACTAAATTGGTTTAATCATATTGTACATATTAAAAATAAAATTGCAAAAAGTATTGGGGTATTATGCAAAGCTAGGAAATATCTAAATTCTGAAACGTTAGTTACTCTGTATAATTCTTTTGTGTACCCATATTTAACCTATGGACTAGAGGTTTGGGGGTCTGCCAGCAGTTGTCACATCCAAGTAATAGAGAAGATTCAGAAAAGATCCATACGAATAATAACTTCTTCAGGAGTTAGAGATCATACTGCCGAATTATTTAAGGCTCTTAATATTTTGCCATTCAAAAAAGTCTATCAATATTGTATCGCAAAACTAATGTTCAAATTTGCAAAACAGATGGTTCCTAGCTCCATGAGGGACATGTTTTCCACCAACGAAAACATTCACTCCTACCCCACCAGGCAGCGGGGAAACCTGCGTGTGCCTCAGGGAAGAACCTTGCTAATACACAGGACCTTCCGCTACATGGGTTTTCATATTTGGAATAAAATAACATTAAATGTAGACCATCAGTGTTCAATGTCAACTTACAAACGTAAAGTTAAAGAATACTTACAGGAAAATTAGGAATGTATTTTGTAGCTTGCTAATTTGTACATGGGACATGCATTATTATTACTGTTATAAAGTACCTGTCGCTTCAATAATGTGTACTCTGTTCATTTAGGATTTTCAATAATTATATTATTCTCAAGTACGAGTTAATGTTGGATATTGAAATTATACTCTTTTGCAAAGTTAAACTTTTGGGGGTAAATATGAAATCTAATGTCTTCCATATCTTAGCAAATGAAGCGGAAATATATTTCATAACTGAACAGGGTATAGTAAACTATTAAAAGTAATGAGGGCAAAATATACCTTTTAGGTATCAATCCTCATTGCCATGTGTTCTAATGTATATGTATGAAATCCAATAATATGAAAGTTATGTATGCTCATGGCAATAAATTATTATTATTATGTAACGGGGTACCGGGGGGCGTTTAAAGGGCGTTGATTAAGACTTCAGCTTCCTTAAGGCGAATATATTGTTAGCCTCTATGTACAAGGAGCGTCGGAGCGAGAGCGACTGCCGTTGTGTGTGAGTCGGACTCTCGTGAAGGAGTCACGAGTTACAGGTTGGAAAATAATTGTTACAATTGGTCACGTACGTCAAGGGGACTTTCAAGCTTGATGAAATGCTTTGTATACAAACTGAGACGGTAAACACTGACGGACGACATTCCTATAAGGTGGCGTGATCTATCTGTCGTGTGTGTTTTCCATTGACAATTGTATGCCTAATTCGTGGTGATACTAAATAATAATACATTGATATCCTACTATAACGCTGCTCGGTCACCCACCAGTGATCGCGACCTCGCGATATACAAAAATCTAACTGGCAGTCTAGTTACCATTAACATACATAGTGGGAGTTTGTTAAGCAGACTGCCTATGATACAATTACATTAAAACACTGGCTATGTAAGAACATATGTGTAGTCATAATATAAATAGGGAGAGGTAAAACACAACGTGTGTGACATGAAACATAAGAAATCTCTCAAAAGATAAATATAAGGACACAAGTAGAAGAAGCTATCAACTGGCATAGTTACAGGCAATGAAACGTTCATCTAGCTCCTAAAAAAAAAAAATACAGTAGTGAAACACAGTACAATGTTAAGTATAGGAGCAGGGGAATGCCAGGTTTCTGTCATCTGACTTGCTTGAGAAAAGGAAAAACTATCTTGCCAGTGGCCTCCCTGCATCCAGTCGCCGTGTCTGCACAACCAAATAATCGTGCAGGACAGAGTTCCTCCTAATAAGGTAGCACATGACGACGAGACTGACGAACATCAGAAACATTGGTACAAAAAATCCAGGGTACAGGTACGGGAGATGCAAGTATTCAGGCAGCGTTTCCTCCAGGGTTTCCGCAAACTCTGTTTTGTTTGCGAAAGACAATGAATTAAGGGAATTAGTCACATAAGAGATGCTGGAGAAGTGAATGTTATCGAGAGACCGTAGAGGAAACACTCGATGGGAAATATTGGCCGTGAAAACCAGACGGATCCGGGACGGGTACGTTGTTATGTTAGTGGAGCGGATATAGCATGCTTCCGCTATGGCATAGTGACCAGTAACCCGTTGATAACTGGTACCCTCCAGGTAGATGACTGATACATAGAAGGGCTGAGGGAAATAGAAATAATGCAGACCCTGAAAGTTCTTATGGAAAACAGGTGTTGGTGGTAGCTGCTTGAAAGGGCACAGGGAAAGAGCGTCAGACGCGTTCACGCGGGTGAGGGCGATCTCGCATACCCCTCCACGAACTAGTAGGAAGGCAAAGAGAGACGCAGAGCAATAGAATCACCCGAAGACCGTCTCCTTGCAATATTGCAAGAGTGAGTAGCTACCCGTTGAATACAGAGCGAAATCCTTCGCGATTAGAACAAGAGACGGGGACGTGTCCAGGGCTAACACCCTGTCCTTAGCTGAAAAAGGGAACGGGACAATTTCGTGTGCCTCAAACACGTCCGCCGTCTGAAATGGAACATGAATGATTATGGCATCGGGGGTGAGGCTGGACTCAATCAAGGGGTAAAAATATTGACTCATGTCTGGGTTGAATAAAGGTGTGAGGCTATAATTTTGAGACCCGATATGGACAGTCGTTCTCAAATCGTGTAGAGGGAACAAGGCAGGTGTGACTCTACCGGGAGACATTCATAAGGTTTTGTTGGTAAGAGAACCGGGTAGGACACGAAGTAATGGGTTTAAACTGGATAAATTCAGATTCAACAGGGACATAGGCAAAAATTGGTTTACTAACAGGGTGGTGGATGAGTGGAATAGGCTTAGCAGTCATGTGGTGAGTGCCAATACAATTGTCACATTAAAAAATAGACTAGATAAATTCATGGACAGCGATATTAGGTGGGGTTAGATACACGGGAGCTTAGGGTCAAAGGAGCTGCCTCGTACAGGCCTACCGGCCTCTTGTAGACTCCTGCGTTCTTATGTTCTTATGTTCTTATGTACCGTGCGCTGCATCAACCATGTTGCTAATAACCTGCTGATTTGCCGTTGCGACAGAGTTAATGACGTTTTCCAATACATGCAAGGCCTGATCTAGGAGGAGAAACTGATTCACCTGGTCGATCTGTTTGACAACTATGTTGATAACCTCTTCCATCTTATTTGTCTGCACTAGCAGTTCCTCAATGTGAGTATGCAACCGCGCAAGTTTTCTACAATTGGCGTTGATCACCCTGCGATTTCGGGCAGCAAAGGAAAGTACATGAGCGTAGTGGTCCCGCAAATCGCGTACGTCCTCGTCGGTTGCCGTACCGAAGAGGAACTTTGAGGCGGACCCAACGATGTTTGGCAACCCCCTCTTTACCCGAGAGTGAACTGAGTGAAAACTATAATCCATGTCTACCTCATCAACTTTTCCCCGTAAGAACAGAATCCTATCCTCCAGTAGTTGAAAAAGATTCAGAGAGTTGGTACTAGAAGGTGCCTTTGATTCCCTAGTCTTGGTAGCCCGTATGGCGTCTGCCATGCCGAGTAGTTTTTCTGAGACTATCCTGATTGTGTCTGTGGTGTTTGTCAAGGAAGTATATGGATATTTTACGAGGAGCACATCTTCTATGAGGAAAACCTCTCCTATGTGTGCCGTGAGGGCGCCAGGCTTCAGGTGGATGGGTGTCGTTGCAAGCAGGGAGCCGAGGGACAACAAGATGGTCAGAAAACGCAACATCGCAACATCATGATCTGAAAGTGTTGGGAATGAAGTATTTAAACCCGTGGTCTCAAGTTATAGCTATGGGTGTTGGGATTATCTTGTTGAACATTTGACTGAGGGGGAATTACCAATATCAAGGTCCAAAGGTGAGGGAATCACTTTCAGACGATCACTGTGAACTTCTAGACTGACTCCACTATTCGACTTGAGAACCTCGAACCGATTTCCCCTGACATTCCGAACAACTCGGTAAGGACCCACAAATTTAGCCCCCAGTTTCGAACTCCTTTCCGCTTGCTTAATCATGACTGTGTCACCCTCTTTTAATTCCACCGGGACGGCCTGTTTGTGTTGTTTTGACATCATTTCAACCTTCGTAGCTTTTAACGTACACCTAACCTCTGAGTGTATCTTGGAAAACATATGCATCTGCTGTTGTGTGCACCTATCAATGTTGTAGAAAGGTTGTTGTGGTTTTGTTGATAAGTCGTACGGAAGACGTTTCTCCACCCCATATAAGATGTAGTAGGGAGACTTCCCCGTAGAGTCGTTTACCGACTTATTTATGGAAGCGGCTATATGCGATAGCCAATCCTCCCAGTTATCGTGGAGATCATTCACGATAGGCCTGAGGACCTGTAAGATTTTCCTATTAGCCCTCTCCGCCAACCCATTAGCAGCTGGGTGGTAAGCTGTGATGAAGGATTGCGTGATGTTGAACTGTTCGCATATTTCGCTCAATGCTGAGTTCCTAAACTCGGTGCCATTGTCACTCAAAAGAATTCGGATACGAATGTGGACACAACACGTGAGTCACGAGGGCATGGGCCACGCGTGTGGCTGTCTTGTCCTTGAGAGGCGCTAGAACTAGAAACCTAGAGAACTGGTCGACGCACACCAATAAGTAGCGCGAACCATGTTGGCTCTGGGGGAGCTGTAATAAGTCTATATTAACAGCATCCCAAGGCGCCTCTGGTATTGGGTATTGCAAACCTAGGTGCTGGCCCTTTTACGGACCCCTTGCGCTTAGCACAAACGACGCAATGTGCGACATGTTTTTCTACATCAACCCGTAATGTGGGCCAGTAGAATTTACGTCTGGTGGCAGATAGCGTCTTGTCTCTTCCTGGGTGACCCGCAATGGGTGTGTCATGGACCAGCTTAAGCGTCACGGGGACGTATTTGTCTGGGATGACCAGTTGTTCTATAGGTACAGGTTAGGTTGGCCATGACCTACAAAGGAGGTTGTCCTCTGATAGGAAGGATTGTGAAAAGGGAACTGGCAATTAAGGAAGGTTTGATTCGTCTCCCGACTCGAGGGCGTAAATTAACCTCTTCCACACAGGGTGGTCTCGCTGAGCAGTGTGTAGCTCAGGTGAAGTGAAGTTGTGGATGACCTCTGGGGTGGTAATCGTGCGTATCGGAATATTCCGAGATAAGGCATCTGCGACCACATTTGTTTTCCCGGTGATATATTTTATCTCCGGATTGTATGCTTGGATCGTTAAGAACCATCTTGCCAGACGACCGTGTAGGTTTTTTCCCTTGAAAAGATCAGTTATGGCCGCGTGGTCCGTATACACCACAATTTTGTACCTCATCACTATGTCTCGAAAATGCTTCAGAGACCACACAATGGCAAGAGCCTCTAGGTGGGTAACAGAATAGTTCTTTTCCGGAGCTGTTAGTGCTCGACTGGCGAACGCTATTACATGCTTTTTGCCGGACTTATCTGTTTGCATAAGAGCGGCTCCTGGTCCACTAGACAAAGCGTCGGTACAAAGCTGAAAGGGGTCCTTGAAATCCGGAAAGACAAGGACCGGAGCCTGTGTAAGCGCTTTCTTTAAATCCTCAAAGTTCGTTTGTTGAGCTGGGAGCCACTGAAATGGTACGTCTTTCTTTAATAGATGGGTTAGGGGACTCGCGCGTGCTGCGAAGTCCTTTATGGAAGGCCTGTAATAACCTGCGACACCCAAGAAAGACCGTACCTTGTCCGCAGACGTTGGCTGAAGGAACTCGGCAATAGCTTTTATTTTGTCGTCCACTGTGTGGATGCCGAATTCGTCCACGACATGCCCCAAGAACTTGATCCGAGGCTTTAAAAATTCACATTTGGTGATTTTGAGCTTTAATCCGACCTCTTGAAGTCTGTGTAGGACTGCTTTTAGTGTTTCCATGTGTGCATGCACGTCTTTACTTGCTATGATGATGTTATCTAAATCACATAGACAGAGTTGCCCAGCAAATCACCAAAAATACTGTTCATTGTCCTTTGGAAGGTCAAGGGAGCTCCTTTGAGCCCGAACGGCATCCTCGTCCACTCATAGTGGCCATGAGGCGTGCTGAAAGCCGTTGTTTCACGTGACTCGGGGGCCATGGGCAGTTGCCAGTAGCCACTGACCAGATCTAGACTCGTAAAGACTTTATTTCCTCTACCGAGACACATCAGAAGATCTCTAAGAACGGGAAGCGGAAAATGATCATCCACGGTCGCGGTGTTCACACGCCGGAAATCAATCACAGGACGATAAGAACCGTCTTTCTTTGGAACCAGAAACAAGGGTGAATTCCACGGGGAATTCGATTCTTTGATGACACCTTGTTCTAACATTTCAGAGATAAGTTGTTGCACAACCTCCCTCTGACTGTGGGGGAGCTTGTACGCATTGATATATATATATATATATATATATATATATATATATCTATATATATATATATATATATATATATATATATATATATATATATATACAGGATTGGTATTGGGTTTTAAATTAATGTGGTGTTCAGCACACTGCGTAACTCCAAGCGGCTCGCCTGTTAGAGCAAGCGCCCCCCTATAATGTTCCAGTAGCTGGACTAAGGTTGGGTTAATTTCGGAATAGTGTGCAACTTTTAGGAATGCCTCTAAATTAGCTGTGTCTTGTTCGGGAGAAGCCTGAAACGCCGAGGTTATGCCTGAGACTTGGGGTGAAGGGTATTCAGCTGGTTCCGGGGCGACATTTCTCCCATACACTAGACACTGGCATAATCTAACACCGTGTTTTAAGGATACAGGGGATCCAGACGTGTTTATTACCAATGCCTCTGCAAAACCTCCCTCCTTGACTGTCGCGAGAGTCACCTCCACCGTCACGCGGTGTATGTGAGGAGCTCCGTCGATACACACATCACTGCCCGTTGGAGGGGCGTCCGAGTGGTGCCCGTCACGTCTACCACATTCAGGTAGTTCTCTTGGAGCGGCCAATTTACCCCTCTCGCCTGTCGTGTCAGTGACCTGTAAGCGGAGTCTGAGATGACATTGACTGTCGCACCTGTGTCTACCGCTAAGGTGAGTGAAATTTTGCCCACCTTGCAAGGGAGGGCAATTATGCTTGTCCGTCCCAAGGCGGCAATGACGGAGTCAAGTTGCTCCCAATTAGTATCGTCCTTAAGGGACACTTGGATGTGCGCATTGGGGCTGACACGAAGTCATGTCTTTTTATTCTGAGAAGAGGAGTGTGGTTTACTGTCCGCTGAGGACTTGTACTTCTGTTCCTCCTTGGCCTTTTGTATTGCAGAACAACTGTCTAAATCATGAAAACAATTCCCGTGGACAAGGCAAAAGGCAGCCTTCCGCTGATGGTTTGGCCTAGGGTTCCTGTGTGATGAATGATGCCCGCCCCTGTAACCTCCTGATCTCCTATCAGAGGCCTGTCTTGAGTGTGTTGATTCCCTACGTTTCGCGAAGCAAGAATGTTCGGAATGTCCTGATTGTTTGCAAAAACTACAGGTGAGAGATGCCTTACTTTGTGCCTGCAATGCTGCGGCTGTTGCGAGGGGTTGATGGTGAATGTGTTCTTGAACCTTGACTTCTAACTCTGAGACGAAGTCAACCAACTTCCCGCTTGGTTTGAAGGTCAAAGGAAGGGCAGAACGGCGGTTCTTCTCTGAAATATGAAATAAGTAAAAAAAAAAGAGGGCTGTCTTCACCTGGTGCTTTTGCATACAGCCTCCTGGAAGCCACTGCGCGTCTTCTAGGCTTTTGACACTGTCAACCGCCAGTTGCTTTGCCTCAATCATGGCGTCCCAAATCGGCTTTGTTGAGGAATTTTTATGGAGGGACTCAACCGTGTGTGCCATCTGTCTAACGATGCTTGGTTTACTTCCGCACCCGAAGATTTTTATGAAATTCCTTTTAAAAACGTCATAGTTTACTCCAATGTCCCCCGAAGCGAACGCTGAGGACTGCATCAAATTTAGTGCCCGAGAGCCTGGAAGTAACCGGAACCGAATGAAAGCGATTTTATCGTGATCTTCCGTAATGGAGGAATTTACGATGGCAGACTAACAAAGATCTAGGAACTGTCTCGCCGAAAAATCGGCCTCGCCGCCAGAGAACTGCCGAATACTGGCGTGAGTTGGAATGACCCGAATCGGGGGAGGGGGGAAGTGGGATGGGGCCCCGGCAGGAGGGAGGGGAGGTGGATCGTCAGGCAAAAAAAAAATCGTCCCACCGCTGCCACCAAATGTAACGGGGTACCAGGGGGTGTTTAAAGGGCGTTGATTAAGACTTCAGCTTCCTTAAGGCGAATATATTGTTAGCCTCTATGTACAAGGAGCGACTGCCGTTGTGTGTCAGTCGGACTCTCGTGAAGGAGTCACGAGTTACAGGTTGGAAAATAATTGTTACAATTGGTCACGTACGTCAAGGTGACTTTCAAGCTTGATGAAATGCTTTGTATACAAACTGAGACGGTAAACACTGACGGACGACATTCCTATCAGGTGGCGTGATCTATCTGCCGTGGGTTTTTTCCATTGACAATTGTATGCCTAATTCGTGGTGATACTAAATAATAATAATAATAATAATACATTGATATCCTACTATAACAATTGCTTCCAGGAGAGAGACCCCTCTGTGTGTGCTCAGCGCATCACAGAGGTGATTGTCGCTTGAATGGAGGCATACATTCCACGTACTTTCTCTACTCCTCATGCTAAAAAGCCTTGGTTTAATCATGCTTGTTCTCGTGCTATTAAAGATAGAGAGGCAACTCACAAAAGGTTCCAGACCCTTCGAACCCCCACTAACTTTGATCTATACATTTCAGCCCGGAATCGTGCCAAATCCATTCTCTGACTTACCAAAACTTCTTTTATAAATAGAAAATGTCAACACCTTGCTTCTTCTAATTCTTACCGTGACTTCTGGCATCTAGCCAAAAATATCTCCTCCAATTTCACTTTTTCCGCTTTCCTTCCTCTCCTTAGCCCTGACGACAGCACCGCCGTCTCATCTGTCTCTAAGGCTGAACTCTTCGCTCAAACTTTCTGTAAGAACCCCACCTTGGACGATTCTGGGCATATTCCTCCTACTCATACCCCATCTGACTCCTTTATGCCTGTTATTAAGATTCTTCCTAATGATGTTTTCTATGCCCTCTCTGGCCTCAACTCTCAGAAGGGTTATGGACCTGATGGAGTGCCTCCTATTGTCCTTAAAAACTGTGCTTCTGTGCTGACACCCTGCCTGGTCAAACTCTTTCGTCTCTGCCTATCAACATCTATCTTTCCTTCCTGCTGGAAGTATGCCTTTGTACAGCCTGTGCCTAAGAAGGGTGACCGTTCCAATCCCTCAAACTACCGCCCTATAGCTTTACTTTCCTGTCTATTTAAAGCTTTTGAATCAATCCTTAACCGGAAGATTCAAAAGCTCCTTTCCACTTCTAATCTTCCATCTGATCGCCAGTATGGATTCCGCAAGGGGCGTTCTACTGGCGATCTTCTTGCTCTCTTAACTGACTCTTGATCATCCTCTCTTAGCCGTTTCGGTGAAACTTTCTCAGTTGCGCTAGACGTATCGAAAGCCTTCGATAGAGTCTGGCACCAGTTTTTGCTTTCTAAACTGCCCTCTTCCGGATTCTATCCCTCTCTCTGTTCCTTTATCTCCAGTTTCCTTTCCGGCCGTTCTATCTCTGCGGTGGTAGACGGTCACTGCTCTTCCCCTAAACCTATCAACAGTGGCGTTCCACAGGGCTCTGTCCTATGACTCACTCTCTTCCTGTTATTCATCAATGATTTTCTTTCCATAACAAACTGTCCTGTCCACTCGTACGCCGACGACTCCACTCTGCATTATTCAACTTCTTTCAATAGAAGACCATCACAACAGAAAGTACATGACTCCAGACTGGAGGCTGCAGAACGCTGAACCTCAGACCTTGCTATCATTTCCGATTGGGGGTAGAAGGAACCTTGTGTCCTTCAATGCCTCAAAAACTCATTTTTTCCACCTATCAACTCGACACAATCTTCCAAATACCTATTCCCTATTATTCGACAACACTCAGCTGTCACCTTCTTCAACACTAAATATCCTCGGTCTATCCTTAACTCAAAATCTCAACTGGAAACTTCACATCTCCTCTCTCACTAAATCAGCTTCCTCGAGGTTGGGCGTTCTGTATCGTCTCCGCCAGTTCTTCTCCCCTGCGCAGTTGCTATCTATATACAGGGGCCTTGTCCGCCCTCGTATGGAGTATGCATCTCACGTGTGGGGAGGCTCCACTCACACTGTTCTTCTGGACAGAGTAGAGTCTAAGGCTCTTCGTCTCATCAGCTCTCCTCCTCCTACTGATAGTTTTCTACCTCTTAAATTCCGTCGATGTTGCATCTCTTTCTATCTTCTATCGCTATTTTCACGCTGACTGTTCTTCTGAACTTGCTAACTGCATGCCTCCACCCCTCCCGCTGCCCCGCTGCACACGACTTTCTACCCATCCTCGTCCCTATACTATCCAAACCCCTTATGCAAGAGTTAACCAGCATCTGCACTCTTTCATCCCTCGCGCTGGTGACCTCTGGAACAATCTTCCTTCATCTGTATTTCCTCCTGCCTACGACTTGAACTCTTTCAGGAGGAGGGTATCAGGACACCTCTCCTCCTGAAATTGGCCTTTCTTTCGGCCACCTCTTTTGGTTCTTTTTTGTAGGATCAGCGAGTAGCGGGTTTTTTTTATTATTGTTTCCTTTTTTTGTGCCCTTGAGCTGTCTCGTTTGTTTAAAAAAAATATCCTTTATATCATAGTCGCCTATGTTTTATTGTGTAAGGTAACATGAAACAGCGTCACTATCTATAACGACTAATGTAGTTTAATCTATTTCTGCTTCTTGTAGGAGGTGTCACTGGCAACTGTACTAAAGAACAAGGTGTTGGCATGGCTTCCTACGGCTTTCGGACGGTTAGGACTTGCTGGGTCACACTGTTTGCTGCCTTGCTGCTACTGGGCTTGGCCCAGTTGATGTATCGCGACTGCAGGATAACACACGCCATCCAGGGGTGAGCCTTCGCCATGCGCACACACACACAAACACACACACACACATGGAGGTAAGAAGGATGAATTGCCAGGAGCAGCGCCTGCAATACTCACAAATGAAGCGAATTTTGTTAGCCTCATCCGCCACATTTTGGTAGTAGGCAAAGCGAAGTCTACATACTCTTACAGTATCAGTGCCTTACCCATAGCTGGGCACGATAACAGAAAACCTTATTCCCGATAACCGATAACTGATAATGAAAAACCTTATCGGTGATAACCGATATTCGTTAACTGGACACACAAATATAGGCGATAACCGATAACCGATACCCGATATAAATCCACAATTCCAATACTAGCTAGCGATAAGTCCAATAGGCGAAAACGATACTAGATTGATATCTCAGATAGAAAAACATAGATGAATTCAAATATTCATTATCTGTATTTTAGAAAACTTACAAAACCTGAAAACCACACGTTGACACGTACATATGGACGGTAATACTAGAAACGCCTGAACCGGTGTTGTGTTATTTGGCGTCCCCACCGTCAAAAGCTGGCGCTTTTGTTTACAAACACTGATCTCGTGAACTGTGCATGCTCAGACCAGCAAGCGTAGACCTGTGCAGTCTCACAAAGCTTTTTACCGTAATTAAGAGTTGCTGGAAGGCTGAATCAGACATACAGTACCACTACCACCATCCCCGCTGTTTCTAGAACGACACTCTGTACGAGTTGTATTTATATGTACAGAGTGTCGTTCTAGAAACAGCGAGGATGGTGGTACTGTATGTCTGATTCAGCTTTCCAGCAACTCTTAATGTGTTAAAAAGCTTTGTGAGACTGTACAGGTCTACGCTTACTGGTCTGAGCATGCGCAGTTCACGAGAGACCAGTGTTTGTAAACAAAAGCGCCAGCTCTTGACGATGGGACACCAAATAAAACAACACCGGGCGCCTTCAATACCATGGCATGCTCACAAACGAATATGGAATATCAAATTTGAGGCAGTGAATAATCATTTTGGGGGCAAAGTTAAATGATTTTTCTCTTTGATATATTGATTTTTGAGTAACATAAAAAAATAACCTAGTATTTGAATGGTGATGATCTAAGTATGAAATCGCACGCGCAGTAGGGAGACAACGTTTTTTTTTTTTTCTGAGAGGCGGAGAAAAGTAGCGATTATCGCTAGTTTGGTTAAAAAAGTAACGAAGATACCGATATATATTTAAATAAGTAGCGGATGGCCGATAACCAAATTTTTTTATCAGCGATGAAGTATCGCAATAACTTATCGCGATAACGCCCAGCTATGGCCTTACCCCACCACCCTACCCCATCCTTCCTCCATGGGTAAAATTATACCCTCCAGATATGTCAACTGGCTAACTTGCAACACATTCCTTCCGACCTACAAGCCGCGCGGATCCCGGCCTCTCCATCCTTCCAAGCTCCAAGAAATATGGAGGAAGTCACCTACCGAAACGGGTGTAAGCCCCTCTCGGTGAGGTATAAACGGGAAGCGAGGATGGTGCTGCAAGTCCACCAAAGACTCTTCCCGTGTCCTCTCTTTCCGTTTCCATGTTGTCTCATTAACACCAGAGAGTAAGTAGTTCAGCATGCTCTCTAAAGACAAATCTTCTTACTTTCCACACCATACTACATTCACGTAACACACATCATTTCCCCCCCCCCCCCAAAAAAAAAATCATAATGGCTAGACAACTCACAGCCTCGGACTCACCGTCTGGAGGGAGCGACCACAAATGCCCCTAGAGCGGACTCTCCCTTTGGCTCTCGGCCGAAGAGGTGTCTTGAGAGTTCCTCGAACTTTTTCTTTATTAACTTTTGCAACATTCGTGGTCTTCGTTCCAATTTTCATTCTGTGGAAAACCATCTCTCCTCCTCTAAACCTCATCTCATCTTCCTCACTAAAACCTAGGTCTCTGGGGCTAGACAGAAAGCTCTACTCTGTTCCCTCCTACGATCTCTATCCTAAATTTCAATTCAACCTGGATGTTGATGATCATTGCTCTCGTGCCCACGACCTTGACTCTTCAGAATTTTCCACCATCTTGATAATAATTCATTATCCTTCTATTACTAAACACGTTTGTGCTGTTTATCTCTCACCTAACTCTACTAACTATGTATTATTTTTTTTTTTACTATTTGAACTCTAAAGTGGATCACATCTTGACTCACTCTCCCTTCGCTGAAATCTCCATTCTAGGAGATTTCAATGTTCAGCACCAGCTTTGGCTTTCATCCTCATTCACTGACCAGCTTGGTGAACAAACCTTCAACTTTGCTCTCCTCAGTGATCTATAGCAGTTGGCTCAGAACCCTACACGTATTCCCGGCCACCTTGGAGACACGCCCAACATTCTTGACCTCTTTCTAACTTCTAACCCTTTGGCTTACTGTTAAACTGTTTTCTCCGTTGATGTCACGGTTTAGCACCATGACTACGTCGTTTCCTTATGACTAGGTTCTTGTTTGAGGGTGCCAGAGAGTATTTTAGTGTGGGTCGCCCGCTTTTCCCACAACCGAGGGGGTGTATTAGGTGTGTTGAGTTTCCCGCGCTGGCGTGGGCGCAACTGTCGCCATCCTGCCTCTCGCCGCTTCCTGGCTCGGCCAGAAGTTGCCAAACGTTGCATTTCTCCTCTGTTGAGACATTCTCAATTAAGCCTTGCGCACTTGTTATGTTGTTTCACTGTATTCTGGCATTGTGTAAGGCTGTATGTTGATAGCTAACTAACCAGCCGAGGTCTTGTTTTGTCAGAGGCCCTGTAAAGGGGCTATCACACTGGGTAAATTTCCCGTGGACCTTCAGTCAAACCACGATTTCCGCTGGCGTGGTTCTCATTTCCGTGGTTTTCTGACGTGTCCACGGTCTTTCGTAGCTACGGTAGATTTCACCGAAGGACGACGGTATTCTGGATCTGGATCTGGATAATAATGCACAGGGCACCAAAGAAGGTGCATAACACGCATATTGGTTGGCTGTTGGGGGGACGGGGGAGCCGAGTGTGCAGGGGAGTGAAGTGAATCAAGTGTAATTGTTAGTGTTGGTGTGTTGTGGTGACAATTGAGTATGTATTTGTTTTTTGAATGAGTCTATTGTATCGCAGTCTAAAATCTGTTGAGGGAGGCTGTTCCAGTCACGTATGGTGCGTGGCAAGTATGAGTACTTGTATGCGTCAGTGTTAGTATGATATGTTTGGTATTTATGGATGTGCGTGTTACGAGTACGTTGACTGTTTGCGTTGTGTAGGTATGTTTGTGGGTCAATATCAATGTGAGTGTTTGTGATCTTGTACACAAGTGTAAGTCTGTGTGCTTGTTTGCGTATGTGAAGAGGTTCCATGTTTATATGTTGTTTAATCCGTGTTGTGATTCCAGGCGTTCGAGTGTAATTGTTTGTAATGAACCTTACCGCCTTGGTGTTGATTTGCTCTAACCTATCAATGTTTCTGTGTGTGTAAGGATCCCACACCGTGGGGCAGGATTCCAGTGTTGGTCTCACAAGTGTGTCAAAAGCTATGTGTTTAATGTCAGGTGTGCAGTTATGTAAATTCCTCCTCAGGAACCCCAGTGTTCTGTTGGCTGTGGCACTGATATGGTCTATGTGGGTGTTGAATTTCAAGTTAGTTGAGAGATGGATACCAAGGTACTTGTGTGTGTGAACTGATTCTAAATTTGAATTGTGGAGAGTGTAAGTGTGATGGATGGGGCTGTGCTCTGGTTTGCATTTGTCTGGTCGGAAGTGCATCTTCCAGGTGCGTTCCCACCGCTTGAGGGCGTCCAAGTCGTTTTGTAGTAGTCTGCAGTCGTCACTAGTCTTTACTGCTACAAACAGTAAACTATCGTCGGCAAATAGTCTAGTGGAAGAGTTAGGCGTTGACAGTGGAAGATCGTTAATGTACAGAAGGAAAAGAAGGGGGCCTAGAACGGTGCCTTGTGGGACACCTGAAGAAACAGGGACAGTGTCAGATGAAGATCCGTCAAGAAGAACCCGTTGAGTCCGGTTAGTAAGAAATGCAGTGATCCAGTGAAGAATAGGTCCTGAAATACCGTAGTATTTTAATTTTAATGTCAGTCTTTTGTGCGGGACTTTGTCGAAGGCTTTGGCAAAATCTAACATAATAGTGTCAACTTGTTTAATGTCACGTCGGTCAAGTTTTTTTTTTTTTTTTTTTTTTTTTACATTACAGCCTATTGCGCCGGTAGGCTTCTTCCCGGTGGATCCTGATGGTCGGTCCAAGGCTTCTTCCCGGTAGGTCCTGATGGTCGGCCCAGCCCGTTCTGGCGCAGGCGAGTGTTTATAGTGGCGCCGTCTTGCATTGGCTCATGCTGCCCTCCCAGAGCTCATCTTTGATCCTAGAATCTAGAGTCCGGGTTGATAGGTGGTCTTCTGGACAGCATGTGGGTAGTTTTAAGCCACTCGGCGGCGGCTGAAAAATCCCAACTTGGTGGCACCGGGCGGGGATTGAACTCGCGTCCTCCTGAACACGAGGCCGTTACTTTGACGACTCAGCCACCGCCTCCCCGCCTCGTAGCCTCGTAATGTCGTGATATGTAGTAATGATATGTAGTAATGAGCGTTTAGGTCGAAAGCCGTGTTGTGAGTCAGTAAGGGTGTTGTTTGCGTCAAGGTGATTCATTATGTGTTTGTGTATTATGTGTTCGAAAATTTTACATGGAATCGATGTTAGTGAGATGGGGCGATAATTGGCTGGGTCAGTCCGGTCACCTGTCTTGAATAAAGGATTAATATTTGCCAAAAGCCAGTCAGAGGGTAATGAGGTGGATGATAGTGATTGGGTCAATATGGCCTGAAGGATGGGGGCAAAGGATTTCAGGATGAAGGCGGGAATGTTGTCGGGGCCAGTGGATTTAGTTGTATCGAGTCCTTCCAGTAATTTCTGTTTTCCGTTAGTCGTGATGTCAAGGGTGGCTATAGAGGGGAAGGGGCTGCGTGGCATGTTTGGTGTCAGGTTGTGTTCTTGTGTGTATACCGATTGGAACTGTGTGTTGTCTTTAAGCGATGTAATCGTGTTAGTGTCATGTTTGCGCGTCTAAAAGAACCTGAAAAGTTTCTTTTGTTATTTTTTACGTTGTCTGCGAGATAAGTTGCTATGTGTTTGCGTTCCGCTACTTTTATGTTTTTGGCAAATGTCTTTTGGTGGTTTTTGTAGGCGGTTCAATTATCTGTTGTGTTGTATGTCTGCGCGCGTCTGTAGAATCTTTGTTTCTTGCGATGTTGTCTGCGCAGATCCCTGGAAAACCAGGGGAGTGTGTACCTGCTAGAAAGTGTTTTTTTGTGGTATGTGTCTGTTCATAGAGTTGTGTATGGCGTGTTTCAGGTTGTTCCAGTTGGTGGACGGAAGTCTTGTGTGTGGGTCTGTCGCAAAAAAGTCGGTGCTGAAGGCAGTTAGGTCTTGTTTGATCATGTCTAAGTCAGCCCTTGAAAAAAGGAAAATCTGTCTGGGTCTCTGTTTATGTCTAATCGGTCGGAGGTCAGCGTCAACGATGAGTATGTCATGGTCACTAAGTCCTGGAACAACCTGAGTGTTTGTTATGTTAAGAATTCATAATCATCATCATCAGCAATAATAAGAAAAGAGAAGAAGAGGATGCTACACCCTACAGTCCCTATTCATTCGCTCAGCTATGAGTGTTGTTGCCTGGACGAAGGCCGCCGAGGTTACTTTAATTGAGAAAATACGGGACATGCCTTCCTCGTCTTCTAGACGTAGTTCTTGCAAAAGTTGCATCACTTCACTGCCCTCCTCTCTTCTTGCAATCCATTGCCGCCTCCACAGTCATTTCTATTTCCGTTGCTTGTATGAATTGAGTGTCACTTTGAGTGAAAACGGGGGTGCAAACAGGGACGTCAGGCGTCAGCCATATTTGTTTTTGTGAGAATGTGTCCGTCAAGACCACCGCTGCCAGATTATATCGTACTCAGAGCATAGTATTTACCGGTTCCTGACGCCTAACTATTCCCAAGAAACATCAGAAATTAACTATTTTAACGATAATTATAAGTAAATATCCTTATTGGGGTCCACGAGACAGTTTTTGGGTCGGAAGTCGGTAAATGTAAGAGGCTGAGTAAGACAATTTGGCAACGTTGGCAAGACCACGGAGCGCGGGGCAAGAGTGATTGGAAGACGACGGTAGTGTCTACGTAGGCAAAAATCGGCGATTTATGACTGAAGATCCACGGAAAATTTGCCCAGTGTAATATTCCCTTTATAGTTGCCTGAAATGCCAGCTTCGGCAGGGACTTGTATTCTTCTGCCCGTGCGAGGTGGCTCCTGTCTACGGTGACCCGCGGCCCCGAGCGTTGTTCTGCCCATGCCTCCCGTGCCTGTAAGAGAGAGAGATAACTATTTTGTTGCTTCTCCAGCCAGCCTCAAGGTTCACTCGGTGGAGGCTTGAGCGTCCTGCTGGTTACCAGGACCTCAACCGCCCGGATTCCATTTCCGGCACGGGGGGCAGACGTGTCTCTCTGCCTCGTGGGCTTACGTGGCTCCACTTTTGCGCTGAAGAGTACGGGAGCATCACCACGTGCCCTACGCCGGGACCCATGGCCTGGGTCATACTTAGATTAGGGCTCTGAAGACTGCAGTAACGAGTACCACATCATCTCGCCATAACTCTGCTCACGTTCCTGCACTGTAGTGTGTTCGTGCGTATGTCGTAGGATATCTGCCGAGTGGTGCACATGGTGTATTTAAGACTCTTGTAATAACATTGCACATAGTGTACAAGTCTATGCGCTTTTCCCTTGTGTGCCTGTGTGTACTTGTGGTTCCGCAGCCCCTGTCGAGCAGGTGGTTGATTTTTGTTTCCCTATCAGCCCCATAAGGAGTATCAAAGAATCCTTAACGGTCTTACTGTGAGTTCTGTGTGTTTAGTTGCCGTGGCCTTCTGCAGAGAGACGGAGGTGCCACATGTGTGTTAGTTAGCCTCTCAGCCTAAGTTGGCCCTGAACAGGATAAGAAACAGGTTAAGCCGTATTATTTACGCCTTTATTCGTTTGGGGTTACTCTTATACGGACTATTGATGCTGAACGGAGACTGAGCCTCGTTCTTTATCAGCGCAACATAAGTTTACGCCCTTGGCTTCACATAAAACCGTGACAATTGTGATCTTCCAATCACAACCTTATTTCTGTATTCTGTCCTATCGCTTATGTACATCTTTAGGAACCGGCAAAGAAGCGGTGCTACTGGCATTAATTTTCGCTTCAGCTCTGTGGGACGACCTGAGGATGTACTTTTCCGATTTCCCGTCGAATGATTATTGTTTCCAGGAGAGAGAACCCTCTTTGTGTGCCCAGCACCTCACTGAGATGATTGTCTCTTTAATGGAGGCACACGTTCCACGTTCTTTCTCTACCCTTGGTTCGATCACGCTTGTTCTCATGCTATCAAATAGTGAGAGGCGGCTTTCAAAAGGTACCAAAACCTTCGCATTCCTGCTAGTCACGATCTTTACATTTACGCCTGGAATCGTGCCAAATCTATTCTTATTCTTCGAGTAACGAAAAACTCTTTCATCAATAGAAAGCGCCGCAACCTTGCTTTCTCTTATTCTTCCAGAGGCTTCTGGCACATAGCCAAAAATATCTCCTCTAATTTCAATTCTTCATCTTCCCTACTCTCCTTTATGACAACAGCACCGCCGTCACATCTATCTCTAAGGCTCAAACTTTCTGCAAAAACTCCACTGTGAACGATTGTGGCCATATTCCTCCTACTCATCCCTCTCTGACTATACTATGCCTGTTATCTTGAGCATGATGCTGTCTATGTCCTTTCTAGCCTCAACCCTCAGAAGGCTTATGGGCCTGATGGAGTGCCTCCTGTTGTCCATAAACATTGTGCTACAGTGCTGACACCCTGCTTGGTCAAATTATTTCGCCTCTGCCTTTCAACATCAACCTTTCCTTCCTCCTGGAAGTATGCCTTCATACAGCCTGTGCCTAGGACGGGTGACAGTTCCAATCCCTCAAACTAACGTCCTATAGCTTTACTTTCCTGTCTTTCTAAAGCTTTTGAATCAACCCTTAACTGGAAGATTCATAATCATCAAACCACTTCTGATCTTCTATTTGATCGCCAGTATGGGTCCCGCAAGAGGCGTTCTACTGGTGATCTTGCTTTCTTAACTGACTTTTAGTCATCCTCTCTCAGCCATTTCAGTAAAACATTTATCGGTTGCCATAGATATATAAAAAGCTTTCGATGGAGTCTGGCACAAGTCTTTACTTCTTAAACTACCCTCCTACGGATTCTATCCCTCTCTCTGTACATTCATCTCCACTTTCCTTCTCCGGCTGTTCTATCTCTGCTCTGGTAGACGGTCACTGTTCTTCCCTAAAACCTATCAACAGTGGTGTCTTGCAATTCTCTGTCATATCTCCTATTCTCTTCCTATTATTCATCAATGATCTTCTTTCCATAACAAACTGTCCTATCCACTCGTACGCTGATGACTCTCCTCTGATTTATTCAACTTCTTTCAACAGCAGACCCTTTCAGTTGTAAATACAAGACTCCAGACTGGAGGCTGCAGAATGCTTAACCTCAGACCTTTCTATCATTTCTGATTGGGGCAGGAGAAACCTGGTGTTCTTCAGTGCCTCAAAAACTCAATTTCTCCGCCTATCAGCTCGACACAATCTTCCAGACACCTATCCCCTATTCCTCAACAACACTCAGCTGTCACCTTTTTCTACACTAAATATTCTCGGTCTATCCTTACCTCAGATTTTTTTTTAACAGAAAAGGAGACAGTTCAAGGGCGTAAAAAAAACAATAATGAAAAAAAAGCCCGCTACTTACTGCTCCTGAATAGAGTACAGAGGAGTGGCCAAAAAGAGAGGTCAATATCGGGAGGAGAGGTGTCCTGATACCCTCCTCTTGAAAGAGTTCAAGTCGTAGGCAGGAGGAAATACAGATGAAGGAAGATTGTTCCAGAGTTTACCAGCGTGAGGGATGAAAAAGTGAAGATGCTGGTTAACTCTTGTATAATGAGTTTGGACAGTATAGGGATGAGCTTGATTAGAAAGTCGTGTGAGGCGAGGCCGCGGGAGAGGGGGGGGGCAGCGGTTAGCAAGTTCAAAAGAGCAGTCAGCGTGAAAAAAAATATCGATAGAAGATAGAAAGAGAGGCAACATCGCGACGGAATTTAAGACGTAGAAGACTATAAGTAAGAGTAGGAGAGTTGATGAGATGAAGAGCCTTAGACTCCACTCTCTCCAATAGAGCTCTGTGAGTGTAGCCCCCCCACACGTGAGATGCATACTTCATACGAGGTCGGACAAGGCCTCTGTATATGGATAGCAGCTGTGCGGGGGGAGAACTGGCGGAGACGATACAGAACGCCCGACCTCGAGGAAGCTGATTTAGTGAGAGAGATGTGAAGTTTCCAGTTAAGATTTTGAGTTAAGGATAGACCGAGGATATTTAGTGTTGAAGAAGGTGACACCTAAGTGTTGTCGAAGAATAGGGGATAGGTGTTTGCAATATTGTATCGAGTTGATAGGTGGAGAAATTGAGTTTTTGAGGCATTGAAGGAAACAGGTTCTTTCTGCCTCAATGGGAAATGATAGCGAGGTCTGAGGTTAAGCGTTCTGCAGCCTCCAGTCTGGAGTCATGCACTTCCTGTTGGGATGGTCTTCTATTGAAATAAGTTGAATAATGCAGAGTGGAATCGTCGGCGTATGAGTGGACAGGACAGTTTGTTATGGAAAGATCATTGATGAATAACAGTATGAGAGTGGGTGATAGGACATAGCCCTGTGGAAAACCACTGTTAATGGGTTTAAGGGAAGAACAGTGACCGTCTACCACCGCAAAGATAGAACGACCGGAAAAGAAAGGAACAGAGAGAGGGATATAATCCGAAAGAGGGCAGTTTAGAAAGCAAAGACTTGTGCCAGACTCTATCGAAGACTTTCGATATGTATAAGGCAACAGAGAAAGTTTTACCATAACGGCTAAGAGAGGATGACCAAGAGTCAGTAAAGAAAGCAAGAAGATCGCCAGTAGAACGCCCCTAGCGGAACCCATACTTGCGATCAGATAGAAGGTTAGAAGTGGAAAGGTGCTTTTGAATCATCCAGTTAAGGATTGATTCAAAAGCTTTAGATAGAGAAGTAAGTAAAGCTATAGGACGGTAGTTTGAGGGATTGGAACGGTCACCCTTCTTAGGCACAGGCTGTACGAAGGCGTACTCCAAGCAGGAAGGAAAGGTAGAAGTTGATAGGCAGAGACGAATGAGTTTGACTAGGCAGAGTGTCAGGATGGAAGCACAGTTTTTAAGGACAATAAGTGGCACTCCATCAGGTCCATAAGCCTTCTGAGAGTTGAGGCCAGAGAGGGCATAGAAAACATCATTTGGAAGAATCTTAATAACAGGCATAAAGGAGTCAGAGGGGGGATGAGTAGGAGGAATATGCCCAGAATTGTCCAGAGTGGAGTTCTTACAGAAAGTTTGAGCGAAGAGTTCAGCCTTAGAGATAGATAAGACGGCGGTGCTGCCGTCAGGGTTAAGAAGAGGAGGAAAAGAGGAAGAAGTGAAATTGGAGGAGATATTTTTGGCTAGGTGCCATAAGTCACGGGAAGAAGAAAAAAAGCAAGGTTTTGACAGTGTCTATTTATGAAAAATCTTTTAGTAAGTTGAAGAACAAATTTAACACGGTTCCGGGCAGAAATATAAAGATCATGGTTAGCAGGAGTGCGAAGGCTCTGGTACCTTTTGTGAGCTGCCTCTATCTTTAATAGCACGATAACAAGCATGATTAAACCAAGGCTTTTTAGCATGAGGAGTAGAGAAAGAACGTGGATTGTATGCCTCCATTTCGGAGACAATCACTTCTTTGATGCGCGGGGCACACACAGAGGGGTCTGTCTCCTGGAAGCAGTAGTTATTTTCTGGGGAAATCGGAAAAGTACATCCTCAGGTCGTCCCACCGAGCAAAATGCCAGAAACATCGCCTCCTCCGTGGGTTCAGAGGATGTACAGGAGCAATAGGACAGGATACAGAAATAAGGTTGTGATCGGAGGAACCCAACGTAGAGAGCAGTTTGACAGCAAACAGAAGGGTTAGAGGTAAGGAAGAGGTTTAGTATGTTGGTCCGGTCTCCAAGACGGTCGGGAATACGTGTAGGGAGCTGAACCAAATGCTATTGATCGTTGAGGAGAGCAAAGTTGTAGGCTTGTTCACCGGGCTGGTCAGTGAAAGAGGATGAAAGCCAAAGCTGGTGGTGAACATTGAAATCTCCCAAGATGGAGATTTCAGCTAAGGGAGAGTGGGTCAAAATGTGCTCCACTTTAGAGTTCAAGAAGTCAAAGAATTTTACAAAGTTAGTAGAGTTAGGTGAGAGATAAACAGTACAGATGTATTTAGTAATAGATTAACAATGAATTCTTAGCCAGATGGTGGAAAATTCAGAAGAGTCAATGTCGTGGGCACGAGAGCAAGTGATGTCGTTGCGCACGTAGGCGCATCATCCAGCTTTGAATTGAAATTTAGGATACATGTGGTAGGAGGGAACAGAGTAGAGACTGCTGTCAGTAGCCTCAGAAATCTGTGAATATCAACTGGAAACTTCACATCTCCTCTCTTACTAAATCAGCTTCCTCGAGGTTGGGCGTTCTGTATCGTCTCCCGCAATTTATTTTCCCCGGCACAGATGCTGTCCATATATAGGGGCCTTGTCCGCCGTCGTATGGAGTATGCATCTTACGTGTGTGTGTAGGGGGGATGGGTTCCACACACACAGCACATTTGGACAGGGTAGAGTCAAAGGCTCTTCGTCTGATCAACTCCCCTCCTTTAACTGACGATCTTCTTCCTCTTATTCTGCCGTAATGTTTTATCTCTTTTTATCTTCTACGAATAGTTTTATACTGACTGTTCTTCTGAACTTGCTAACTGTATGCCTCTCCCCTCCCTAGACCCGTTGCACTCGACTTTCTACTCTTGCTTTCTTCTGCTTCCTTCTTGCTCCCTTCTGCTGGTAAACTCAAGAATAGCCATCCTCTATCTGTATTTTCTACTGCCTATAACATGACCTCTTTCAAGAGAGGAGTGTACAGAACATAAGAACATCAGAACGTAAGGAGTCTGCAAAAGGTCGGTTGGCCTATACAAGGCAGCTCCTGTACGTACTCTCAACCCCAACATTTATCTATGGTATTGGCACCCACAACATGGCTGGCAAGCCTGTTCCATTCATCCACCACTCTATTAGTAAACGAATTCTTGCCCATGTCTTTGTTGAATCTGGATTTATTGAATTTGAAACCATTACTACGTCTCTTACCTGGTTCTTTTACAACCAAAACCCTATTGACGTTCCCTTTATTGAAGCCCTTTATCCATTTATTGACTTCGATCAGGTCTCCTCGCAACGTTCGCTCTTCTGGAAAGTGTAGATTTAAATGTTTCAGTCTGTCTTCATAAGGCAAGTTTCTCACCCCCTGAATCATCTTTGTCATCCTCCTCTGTACAGATTCTAACATCTTGATATCCATTCTATAGTAGGGTGACCAGAACTGAACCGCATAATCGAATTGAGGTCTAACTAGTGTTCAGTATAGTTTGACGATGATTTCAGCGCTCCTATTGCTTACACTCCTTGAGATGAAACCCAGTACCCTGCCTGAATGCATTGAGCCCTAGGACGGAGGTCAGCGCTCACTAGGACTCCTAAGTCTCTCTCACATCCAGACCTGCTTAAAGGAGTGCCATTTAAGGAGTAATTGTGTGAGGTGTTATTCCTGCCTACACTCAGAATACTACACTTCCCGACATTGAATTCCATCTTGCACTTCCCTGTCCAATCATATAGTCTGTCAAGCTCATCCTGGAGAACGCTAGCGTCCTGGTCTGATTGGATTACTCTACCGAAATTGGTATCATCTGCGAACTTACTGATATCACTACTAATTCATGTGTCTAAATCGTTAATGTAAATAATAAAAATCAGCGGACCAAGCACCGACCCCTGTGGGACTCCACTCGTAACACTGCCTCATTCAGATTTTTTACCATTGATTTGCACTCTCTGCTCCCTACCACTAAACCATGCCCTAATCCAGTTCAAAACTTTCCCATCTACGCCGTGAGCTTGTAATTTTAGTAAAAGCCGGTGATGAGGGAGTTTGTCGAACTCTTTACTAAAATCGAGATACAGTATATCATAGTTTTCATCTCTATCAACCGCCTCAAATACTTTAGTGCAGAAGGACAACAGGTTAGTAAGATAAGACCTACCCTTCGTGAACCCATGCTGTGAGTCATGAATGAAATTATGCTTCTCAAAATGGTCCCGAATCCTCCCGGCTATAATTGACTCCAACATCTTGCCTACAACAGATGTCAAGATAATTTGGCGATAGTTTGAGGTGGCTGACTTGTCTTCCTTTTTGAAAATCGGCGTCACATTAGCTTAGAGCCTTAGAAGCTTAGAATTTACCGACATCTTAAATATATCTGTAAGTGGGCCACTGAGAACCTCCTTGCATTATTTTAGAACCCGTGGGAATATTTCGTCTGGGGCCGGCGATTTGTTTTTCTTCAACCTACCAATATCATTCTGGACTACCTGCCTAGTGATGATCACATCCCTCAACTCGTCGTTATCTTCGCCTTCATACACCTGAACTCTCTCCGGAATGGTTGTTAGATTTTCCTGCGTGAAAACTGAGAGGAAATAGTCATTCATCATATGACTCATATCTTCTCCATTCTCAACGAGCTCACCTGTGTTTGTTTTCATCGGTTCAATACTCTCCCTTGTTTTCGTTCTGTACAATTTGAAGAAGCCCTTGGGATCGCTCTTGGCCTCGTTGTCTACCCTAATCTCAACATTTCTTTTTGCTAAACGGGTGTTCCTCTTCACCGATCTGGCCACCCCTGAGGTGGGTTTCTCCGCTCTTTACTTTCCTATAAATTTCTCTCTTCAAGCCAGTCTCGTGCTTGAGTCTGCGGGTCATCCATTTTGGGTCATTATTTTCCTTTCTACGTGCTTGGTAAGGGATTTGCTGTCTCTGACCCTCCGCCATTATTCTAACAAAATTATTACGGTCATTACGGATTATTAGGTCATTTCTACATGCTTCCCCTGCCCTTTAGATTCCAGCCCTGAGATCCGGATCTCATCTAGCCCTAAGAATCCCCAATTTACCTCCTTAAGGTGTTTTCTAACATTCTCGTAATCGGCTCTTTTTAAGTCTGGCACCAACACAGGGTTGAGTTCATGGGTCATCGCCCAGTCTAAGTTAAACCTAATTTCCTTGTGATCACTACTACCCAGTTCTCCCCCAACGTCTAGCTTACTGATCATATTCTCGTTGTTGGTTAAGACTAAAAGTCTAATATGTTGTTACCTCTGGTGGCCTCAGTGACCGTTTGCTTGAGGAAATTATATTGTATTACTTTCAGAAAATCCTCAGATTCTAGGTCACCCACCACGCTTTCCCAGTTTATATGTCTATAGTTAAAATCCCCCATTATGCAGACATTATTGCTCCTGCTCGCCCTGCCAACCTCTTGCATTAATATATCAGTGTCCTGCCTGCTAAGGTTGGGTGGCCTGTAAAGAACCCATAGAGTTAGTTTGTTTTTTCCTTTGGGGACGTCCACCCAAACTGATTCTGAGTCGCCATTTGTTTGAACAGAATTGTTAGCGGAACATTTAAGAGTGCCTTTAACATAAAGTTCCCCCCCCCCCCTCCCCTTCTTCCCTTTCTATCTTTGTGAAACATCTGATAACCATATATTTCATACTCCGACATGAAGTTTTTGTTTGCAGTATCCACCCATTTTTCCGTGATAGCTATAATGTCGAATTTCTCGACACATGTTTTCCCCGTCAGTAGATCTATCTTGTTCCTGAGACTCCTACTGTTGGTGTAATAAGCCGTTAGACCATCCTTTGTTACAACCTTTCGATTAATCCTCACCACCCTAGTCCCAGTCTGCGATGCATATCCACTGATGTTAGGCCCTCCCCCCTCGCCTACTCAAAAAATTCCTGCAGTGCTAAGTGATCGCTCGAGGGAGTCTGCGAGAACCTCCACCCCCTGGAGTGACAAGTGCACACCATCCTTGGCATACAAGGTACCTGTATCGTAGAAGAGGTCCCAATTATCAACGAAAAGCCCACCATTTCGCTTACAATGAGCCGCCAGCCTGCTGTTTACTGCTAAGGCCCCGGAAAGCCATCCCTCACCTACCTCCCCCCATCTAGGCAAAACACCACAAACTGCAGGCACCCCTCCGAAGTCTCTCACTTCAGCGAACGTTTCCCTAAAGCGCCTAGATATCTCTTCGCTTCCCACTCTACCGATATCATTGTCATTTCTGTAAACTTTATGTACAACTGTTAATATAGTTAAAATTACATTTTGTATTGGTATTGTAACGGGCTTGTCGGGGGGCGTTTAAAGGATGTTGATTAAGACTTCAGCTTCCTTAAGGCGAATTATATACGTAGCCTTTATGTACAAGAAGCGACGGAGCGAGAGCGACTGTCGTTGTGTGTCAGTCGGACTCTCGTGAAGGAGTCGCGAGTTACAGGTTGGAAAATAATTGTTACAATTGGTCACGTATGTCAAGGTGACCTCCACGCACCATCGGAGTGCGAAGTATACAAAACTGAGACGGTAAACACTGACGGACGACATTCCTATAAGGTGGCGTGATCTATCTGTCGTGGGTTTTTCCATTGATAATTGTATGCATAATTCGTGGTGATATTAAATAATAATAATACATTGACATTCTACTATAACACTGCTCGGTCACCTACCAGTGATCGCGACCTCGCGATATACAAAAATCTAAATAGCAGTCTAGTTACCATGAACATACATAGCGGGAGTTTGTCAAGCAGACTGCCTATGATACAATTACATTAAAACACTGGCTATGTAAGAACAGATGTGGAGGTATAATATAAAAAGTGAGAGGGAAACCACAACGTGTGTGACATGAAACATAAGAAACCTCTCAAAAGATAAATATAAGGACACATGTATAAGAAACTATCAACTGGCATAGTTACAGACAATGAAAGGTTCATCTAGCTCCAAAAAAAAAAAAATACAGTAGTGAAACACAGTACAATGTTAAGTATAGGAGCAGCCAGGTTTCTGTCCCCTGACTTGTCTGAGAAAAGGAAAAACTACCTTGCCAGTGGCCTCCCTGCATCCAGTCGCCGTGTCTGCACAACCAAATAATCGTGCAGGACAGAGTTTCTCCTAATAAGGTAGCACATGACGACGAGACTGACGAACATCAGAAACATTGGTACAAAAAATCCAGGGTACAGGTAGGGGAGATGCAAATAATCAGGCAGCGTTTCCTCCAGGGTTTCCGCAAACTCTGTTTTGTTTGCGAAAGACAATGAATTAAGGGAATTAGTCACATACGAGATGCTGGAGAAATGAATGTCATCGAGAGACCGTAGAGGAAACACTCGATGGGAAATATTGGCCGTGAAAACCAGACGGATCCGGGACGGGTACGTAGTTATGTTAGTGGAGCGGATATAGCATGCTTCCGCTATGGCATAGTGACCAGTAACCCGTTGATAAGTGGTACCCTCCGGGCAGATGACCGAAACATAGAATGACTGAGGGAAATAAAAATAATGCAGACCCTGAAAGTTCTTATGGAAAACAGGCGTTGGTGTTAGCTGCTTGTAAGGGCACAGGGAAAGAGCGTCAGACGCGTTCACGCGGGTGAGGGCGATCTCGCAAACCCCCCCCCGAACTGGTAGGAAGGCAAAGAGAGACGCAGAGCAATAGAATCGCCCGAAGACCGTCTCCTTGCAATACTGCAAGAGTGAGTAGCTACCCGTTGAATACAGAGCGAAATCCTTCGCGATTAGAACAAGAGACGGGGACGTGTCCAGGGCTAACACACTGTCCTTTGCTGAAAAAGGGAACGGGACAATTTCGTGTGTCTCAAACACGTCCGCCGTCTGAAATGGAACATGAATGATTATGGCATCAGGGGTGAGGCTGGACTCAATCAAGGGGTAAAAACATTGACTCATGTCCGGGGTGAATAAGGGCGTCAGGCTATAATTTTGATACCCGATCTGGACAGTCGTTCTCAAATCGTGTAGAGGGAACAAGGCAGGTGTGACTCTACCGTGCGCTGCATCAACCATGTTGCTAATAACCTGCTGATTAGCCGTTGCGACAGAGTTAATGACGTTTTCCAATACATGCAAGGCCTGATCTAGGAGGAGAAACTGATTCACCTGGTCGATCTGTTTGACAACTATGTTGATAACCTCTACCATCTTATTTGTCTGCTCTAGCAGTTCCTCAATGTTAGTATGCAATTGCGCAAGTTTTCCACAATTGGCGTTGATCACCCTGCGATTTCGAGCAGCAAAGGAAAGTACATGAGCGGAGTGGTCCCGCAAATCGAGAACGTCCTCGTCGGTTGCCGTACCGAAAAGAAACTTTGAGGCGGACCTAACGATGTTGAGCAACCCCCTCTTTACCCGAGAGTGAACTGAGTGAAAACTATAATCCATGTTTACCTCATCAACTTTTCCCCGTAAGAACAGAATCCTATCCTCCAGTAGTTGAAAAAGAGTCAGAGAGTTGGTACTAGAAGGTGCCTTTGATTCCCTAGTCTTGGTAGCCCGTATGGCGTCTGCCATGCCGAGTAGTTATTCTGAGACTATCCTGATTGTGTCCGTGGTGTTGGTCAAGGAAGTATATGGATATTTTACGAGGAGCACATCTTCTATGAGGAAGACCTCTCCTATGTGTGCCGTGAGGGCACCAGGCTTCAGGTGGATGGGTGTTGTTGCAAGCAGGGAGCCGAGGGACAACAAGATGGTCAGAAAACGCAACATCATGATCTGAAAGTGGTGGGAATGAAGTATTTAAACCCGTGGTCTCAAAGTATAGCTATGGGTGTTGGGATTATCTTGTTGAACATTTGACTCTGAGGGGGAAGTACCAATATCAAGGTCCAAAGGTGAGGGAATTACTTTCAGACGATCACTGTGAACTTCTAGACTGACTCCACTATTCGACTCGAGAACCTCGAACCGATTTCCCCTGACATTCCGAACAACTCGGTAAGGACCCACAAATTTAGCCCCCAGTTTCGAACTCCTTTCCGCTTGCTTAATCATGACTGTGTCACCCACTTTGAAATTCACCGGGACGGCCTGTTTGTGTTGTTTTGACATCATTTCAACCTTCGTAGCTTTTAACGTACACCTAACTTCTGAGTGTATCTTGGAAAACATATACATCTGCTGTTGTGCGTACCTATCAATGTTGTAGAGAGGTTGCTGTGGGGGTGTTAGGAAGTCGTACGGAAGACGTTTCTCCACCCCATACAAGATGTAGTAGGGAGACTTCCCCGTAGAGCCGTTTACCGACGTATTTATGGAAGCGGCTATATGCGATAGCCAATCCTCCCAGTTATCGTGGAGATCGTTCACGATAGGCCTGAGGACCTGTAAGATTTTCCTATTAGCCCTCTCCGCCAACCCATTAGCAGCCGGGTGGTAAGCGGTGATGAAGGATTGCGTGATGTTAAACTGAGCGCATATTTCGCTCAATACTGAGTTCCTAAACTCGGTGCCATTGTCACTCAAGAGAATTCGAGGAGACGAATGTGGACACAACACGTGAGTCACAAGGGCATGGGCCACGCGTGTGGCTGTCTTGTCCTTGAGAGGCGCTAGAACTAGAAACCTAGAGAACTGGTCGACGCACACCAATAAGTAGCGCGAGCCATGTTGGCTCTGGGGGAGCTGTAATAAGTCTATATTAACAACATCCCATGGCGCCTCTGGTACTGGGTATTGCAACATAGGTGCTGGCCCTTTGACGGACCCCTTGTGCTTAACACAAACGACGCAATGTGCGACATGTTTTTCTACATCAACCCGTAATGTGGGCCAGTAGAATTTTCGTCTGGTGACAGATAGCGTCTTGTCTCTTCCTGGGTGACCCGCAATGGGTGTGTTATGGACCAGCTTAAGCGTCACGGGGACGTATTTGTCTGGGATGACCAGTTGGTCTATAGGTACCGGTTTGGTTGGCCATGACCTACAAAGGAGGTTGTCCTCTGATAGGAAGAATTGTGAAAAGGGAACTGGCAATTCAGGAAGGTTTGATTCGTCTCCCGACTCGAGGGCGCAAATTAACCTCTTCCACACAGGGTGGTCTCGCTGAGCAGTGTGTAGCTCAGGTGAAGTGAAGTTGTGGATGACCTCTGGGGTGGTAATCGCGCGTATCGGAATATTCCGAGATAAGGCATCTGCGACCACATTTGTTTTCCCGGTAATATATTTTATCTCCGGATTATATGCTTGGATCGTTAAGAACCATCTTGCCAGACGACCGTGTAGGTTTTTTCCCTTGAAAAGATCAGTTATGGCCGCGTGGTCCGTATACACCACAATTTTGTACCCCATCACTATGTCACGAAAATGCTTCAGAGCCCACACAATGGCAAGAGCCTCTAGGTGGGTAACAGAATAGTTCTTTTCCGGAGCTGTAAGTACTCGACTGGCGAACGCTATCACATGCTTTTTGCCGGACTTATCTGTTTGCATCAGCGCGGCTCCTACTCCACTAGCCGAAGCGTCGGTACAAAGCTGAAAGGGTCCTTGAAATCCGGAAAGACAAGGACCGGAGCCTGTAAGCGCTTTCTTTAAATCCTCAAAACTCGTTTGTTGAGCTGGGAGCCACTGAAATGGTACGTCTTTCTTTAAAAGATGGGTTAGGGGACTCGCGCGTGCTGCGAAGTCCTTAATGAAAGGCCTGTAATAACCTGCGACACCCAAGAAAGACCGTACCTTGTCCGCAGACGTTGGCTGAGGGAACTCGGCAATAGCCTTTATTTTGTCGTCCACTGTGTGGATGCCGAATTCGTCCACGACATGCCCCAAGAACTTGATCCGAGGCGTTAAATATTCACATTTGGTGATTTTGAGCTTTAATCCGACCTCTTGAAGTCTGTGTAGGACTGCTTTTAGTGTTTCCATGTGTGCATGCACGTCTTTACTTGCTATGATGATGTCGTCTAAATACACATAGACAGAGTTGCCCAGCAAGTCACCAAAAATACTGTTCATTGTCCTTTGGAAGGTCAAGGGAGCTCCTTTGAGCCCGAACGGCATCCTCGTCCACTCATAGTGGCCATGAGGCGTGCTGAAAGCCGTTATTTCACGTGACTCGGGGGCCATGGGCAGTTGCCAGTAGCCACTGACCAGATCAAGACTCGTAAAGACTTTATTTCCTCTACCGAGACACACCAGAAGATCTCGAAGAACGGGAAGCGGAAAATGATCATCCACGGTCGCGGTGTTCACACGCCGGAAATCAATCACAGGACGATAAGAGCCGTCTTTTTTCGGAACCAGGAACAAGGGTGAATTCCACGGGGAATTCGATTCTTTGATGACACCTTGTTCTAACATTTCAGAGATAAGTTGTTGCACCACCTCCCTCTGACTGTGGGGGAGCTTGTACGCATTGATATATACAGGATTTGTATTTGTAATGTTCCAGAAGCTGGACTAAGGTTAGCTTAATTTCGGAATAGTGTGCAACTTTTAGGAATGCCTCTAAATTAGCTGTGTCTTGTTCGGGAGAAGCCTGACACGCCGAGGTTATGCCTGAGACTTGGGCTGAAGGGTATTCAGCTAGTTCCGGGGCGACATTTCTCCCATACACTAGACACTGGCATAATCTAACACCGTGTCTTAAGGATACAGGGGATCCAGACGTGTTTATTACCAATGCCTCTGCAAAACCTCCTTCCTTGACTGTCGCAAGAGTTACCTCCACCGTCACGCGGTGTATGTGAGGAATCCGTCGATACACACATCACTGCCCGTCGGAGGGGCGTTAGGCAAACGGATTTTAACAAGTTTTGCAGCACGATCCGGAACTATATGAGGACCTTCTACGACTGCCGTTATTGTCCGCCACAAGTCTGCAATGGTTTCGTGTGGTTTGACCGTAAGAGGTGACACTTGGGCGGTGGCAGTCCCTGAGTCTGTGGTGGGTTGGTCATTTTCCACCTCTGAGGGTGAGATTACAGTTGACAGAGGCAATGGATTTACCATCCCCTGTATGCGTCGGCCTTGATACACGATCGCGTTGCTTTCAGGGTTTATGGTTATGTGCAGGTCTTTCATGGCGTTTAATCCTAAGATCCCATCCACAGGTAAGGCAAACCTGCTAGATACATAAAAAAAAATCTCGACAGGGACATACTTTTTCATGTAAGCTGACTGTTAGTGGTACTCGCCCAAGGATTCCCAAAGTGGTGCCCGTCACGCCTACCACATTCAGGTCGTTCTCTTGGAGCGGCCAATTTTCCCACTCGCCTGTCGTGTTAGAGACCTGTAAGCGGAGTCGGAGATGACATTGACTGTGGCACCTGTGTCAACCGCTAAGGTGAGTGAAATTTTGCCCACCTTGCAAGGGAGGGCAATTATGCTTGTCCGTCTCAAGGCGGCAATGACGGAGTCAAGTTGCTCCCAATTAGTATTTTCCTTAAGGGACACTTGGATGTACGCCTCGGGGCTGTCACGAAGTCATGTCTTTTTATTCTGAGAAGAGGAGTGTGGCTTACTGTCCGCTGAGGACTTGTACTTCTGTTACTCCTTGGCCTTTTGTATTGCAGAACAACTGTCTGAATCATGAAAACAATTCCCGTGGACAAGGCAAAAGGCAGCCTTCCGCTGATGGTTTGGCCTAGGGTTCCTGTGTGATGAATGATGCCCGCCCCTGTAACCTCCTGACCTCCTATCTGAGCCCTGTCTTGAATGTGTTGACTCCCTACGTTGCGCGAAACAAGAATGTTCAGAATGTCCTGATTGTTTGCAAAAACTACAGGTGAGAGAGAGCTTACTTTGAGCCTGGCTTGTCGGGGGGCGTTTAAAGGGTGTTGATTAAGACTTCAGCTTCCTTAAGGCGAATTATATTCGTAGCCTTTATGTACAAGAAGCGACGGAGCGAGAGCGACTGTCGTTGTGTGTCAGTCGGACTCTCGTGAAGGAGTCGCGAGTTACAGGTTGGAAAATAATTGTTACAATTGGTCACGTATGTCAAGGTGACCTCCACGCACCATCGGAGTGCGAAGTATACAAAACTGAGACGGTAAACACTGACGGACGACATTCCTATAAGGTGGCGTGATCTATCTGTCGTGGTTTTTCCATTGATAATTGTATGCCTAATTCGTGGTGATATTAAATAATAATAATACATTGATATCCTACTATAACACTATTGCCCTGTGAGAGAGAACTAAAGTGAACTTATAACGACTACCGCTCGGCCAACTAAAAGGCTATTGTGTTACCTCACCTACTACAATCAACTTGTGAAAGCAGGCAACGGTACACCGGACCTAACCTGAGATAGCAGTTCGAGCCTTAAACATTAAAAAGTAACACTTAACACCAACTAATTTGAAAAGTAAAACTTAAAACAGCTAACAAAAAAGGGCTAACATGCCTGGCATTTTTTTTGTTACTGTTTTGCTTTTGTGACCTTGAGCTGTCTACCTTGGTGTAAAAGAAAAAAAAATGTACTCGCACCAAACGAAAAACTGGCTGAAAACGAGTTAAAAATACTCCAATATTCTTTTCAACATATTTTTTTTTTTTTAATATAGAACCTTTATGTTTTTTTTTTTTATTGAAGGCATTCCGGTATAGATTTTAACTGTTATATTATTTAACCGATATAATAAGTAACATTATGTAATTATTAACATTAATGTGGCTCCTATTGTTCCGAAAAACTTCTTCCGTGCTGACACCCTGCACGGTCAAACTCTTTTGTCTCTGCCTTTCAATATTTACCTTTCCTTCCTGCTGTAAGTACGCCTACATACAGCTTTTTTTTCTTATTTTTTTTTACAGCAGAGGAGAGAGTTCAAGGGCGTAAAAAAAGAAAGAAAGAATGAAAAAAAAAAGCCCGCTACTCACTGCTCCTGAATAGAGTACATAGGAGTGGCCTGATACCCTCCTCTTGAAAGAGTTCAAGTCGAAGGCAGGAGGAATTTTTTTTTTTTACAACAAAGGAGGCAGCTCAAGGGCACACACACAAAAAAAACAATAATAAAAAAAGCCCGCTAATTGCTGCTTCCATAAAAGAATCAGAACAGGTGGCCAGAAGCAAGGTCAAATTCGGGAGGAGAGGTGTCCTGATACCCTCCTCTTGAAAGAGTTCAAGTCGTAGGCAGGAGGAAATACAGATGAAGGAAGATTGTTCCAGAGTTTACTAGCGTGAGGGATGAAAGAGTGAAGATGCTGGTTAACTCTTGCATAAGGGATTTGGACAGTATAGGGATGAGTATGAGTAGAAAGTCGTGTGCAGCGGGGCCGCGGGAGGGGGGGAGGCATGCAGTTAGCAAGTTCAGAAGAGCAGTCAGCGTGGAAATATCGATGGAAGATAGAAAGAGAGGCAACATCGCGGCGGAATTTAAGAGGTACAAGACTATCAGTCGGAGGAGGAGATCTGATGAGACGAAGAGCCTTAGCCTCCACTCTGTCCAGAAGAGCTGTGTGAGTGGAGCCCCCCCACACGTGAGATGCATACTCCATACGAGGGCGGACAAGGCCCCTGTATATGGATAGCAACTGCGCGGGAGAGAAGAACTGGCGGAGACGATACAGAACGCCCAACCTCGAGGAAGGTGATTTAGCGAGAGAGGAGATATGAAGTTTCCAGTTGAGATTTTGAGTTAAGGATAGACCGAGGATGTTTAGTGTTGAGGAAGGTGATAGCTGAGTGTTGTCAAAGAATAGGGGATAGGTGTTTGGAAGATTGTGTCGAGTTGATAGGTGGAGAAATTGTGTTTTTGAGGCATTGAAGGACACAAGGTTCCTTCTGCCCCAATCGGAAATGATAGCAAGGTCTGAGGTTAAGCGTTCTGCAGCCTCCAGTCTGGAGTCGTGTACTTCCTGTTGTGATGGTCTTCTATTGAAAGAAGTTGAATAATGCAGAGTGGAGTCGTCGGCGTACGAGTGGACAGGTCAGTTTGTTATGGAAAGAAGATCTTTGATGAATAACAGGAAGAGAGTGGGTGATAGGACAGAGCCCTGTGGAACGCCACTGTCGATAGGTTTAGGGGAAGAGCAGTGACCGTCTACCACCGCAGAGATAGAACGGCCGGAAAGGAAACTGGAGATAAAGGAACAGAGAGAGGGATAGAATCCGGAAGAGGGCAGTTTAGAAAGCAAAGACTGGTGCCAGACTCTATCGAAGGCTTTCGATATGTCTAGCGCAACAGAGAAAGTTTCACAGAAACTGCTAAGAGAGGATAACTAAGAGTCAGTTAAGAGAGCATGAAGATCGCCAGTAGAACGCCACTTGCGGAATCCATACTGGCGATCAGATAGAAGATTAGAAGTGGAAAGGTGCTTTTGAATCTTCCGGTTAAGGATTGATTCAAAACCTTTAGATAGACATGAAAGTAAAGCTATAGGGCGGTAGTTTGAGGGATTGAAACGGTCACCCTTCTTAGGCACAGGCTGTACAAAGGCATACTTCCAGCAGGAAGGAAAGATAGATGTTGATAGTCAGAGACGAAAGAGTTTGTCCAGGCAGGGTGTCAGCACAGAAGCACAGTTTTAAGAACAATAGGAGGGACTCCATCAGGTCCATAAGCCTTCTGAGAGTTGAGACCAGAGAGGGCATAGAAAGCATAATTAGGAAGAGTCTTAATAACAGGCATAAAGGAGTCAGAGGGGGGATGAGTAGGAGGAATATGCCCATAATCGTCCATGGTGGAGTTCTTACAGAAAGTTTGAGCGAAGAGTTCAGCCTTAGAGACAGATGAGACGGCAGTGCTGCCGTCAGGGTTAAGGAGAGGAGGGAAAGAGGAAGAAGTGAAATTGGAGGAGATATTTTTGGCTAGATGCCAGAAGTAACGGGAAGAATTAGAAGAAGCAAGGTGTTGACATTTTCTATTTATAAAAGAAGTTTTGGTAAGTCGGAGAATAGATTTCACACGATTCCGGGCTGAAATGTATAGATCAAAGTTAGTGGGAGTTCGAAGGCTCTGGAACCTTTTGTGAGCTGCCTCTTTATCTTTAATAGGACGAGAACAAGCGTGATTAAACCAAGGCTTTTTAGCATGAGGAGTAGAGAAAGTACGTGGAATGTATGCCTCCATTCCAGAGACAATCACCTCTGTGATGCGCTGATCACACACAAAGGGGTCTCTCTCCTGGAAGCAATAATCATTCCACGGGAAACCGGAAATGTACATCCTCAGGTCGTCCCACCGAGCTGAAGCAAAATGCCAGAAGCATCGCCTCTTCGGTGGGTCCAGAGGATGTACAGGAGCGATAGGACAGGATACAGAAATAAGGTTATGATCGGAGGAGCCCAACGGAGAGAACAGTTTGACAGAGTAAGCAGAAGGATTAGAGGTAAGGAAGAGATGCATACTCCATACGAGGGCCGACAAGGCCCCTGTATATGGATAGCAACTGCGCGGGGGAGAAGGACTGGCGGAGACGATACAGAACGCCCAACCTCGAGGAAGCTGATTTGGTGAGAGAGGAGAGGTGAAGTTACTAGTTAAGATTTTGAGTTAAGGATAGACGGAGGATATTTAGTGTTGAAGAAGGTGACAGCTGAGTGTTGTCGAATAATAGGGGATAGGTGTTTGGAAGATTGCGTCGAGTTGATAGGTGGAGAAATTGTGTTTTTGAGGCACTGAAGGACACAAGGTTCCTTCTACCCCAATCGGAAATGATAGCAAGGTCCGAGGTTAAGCGTTCTGCAGCCTCCAGTTTGGAGTCATGTACTTCCTGTTGGGATGGTCGTCTATTGAAAGAAGTTGAATAATGCAGAGTGGAGTCGTTGACGTATGAGTGGACAGGACAGTTTGTTTTGGAAAGAAGATCGTTGATGAATAACAGGAAGAGAGTGGGTGATAGGACAGAGCCCTGTGGAACACCACTGTTGATAGGTTTAGGGGAAGAACAGTAACCATCTACCACCGCAGAGATAGAACGACCGGAAAGGAAATTGGAGATAAAGGAACAGAGAGAGGGATAGAATCCGAAAGAAGGCAGTTTAGAAAGCAAAGATTTGTGCCAGACTCTATCGAAGGCTTTCGATATGTTTAGCGCAACAGAGAAAGTTTCACCGAAACGGCTAAGAGAGGATGACCAAGTGTCAGTTAAGAGAGCAAAAAGATCGCCAGTACAACTCCTCTTGCGGAACCCATACTGGCGATCAAATAGAAGGTTAGAAGTGGAAAGGTGCTTTTGAATCTTCCGGTTAAGGATTGATTCAAAAACTTTAGATAGACAGGAAAGTAAAGGTATAGGGGGAGGGGGGTAGTTTGAGGGATTGGAACGGTCACCCTTCTTAGGCACAGGCTGCACGAAGGCGTACTTCCAGCAGGAAGGAAAGGTAGATGTTGATAGGCAGAGGCGAAAGAGTTTGACCAGGGTGTCAGCACGGAAACACAGTTTTTAAGGACAATAGGAGGCACTCCATCAGGTCCAGAAGACTTCTGAGAGTTGAGGCCAGAGAGGGCATAGAAAACATCATTATGAAGAATCTTAATTATAGGCATAAAGAAGTCAGAGGGGGGATGAGTAGGAGGAATATGCCCAGAATCGTCCAGGGTGGAGTTCTTAAAGAACGTTTGAGCGAAAAGTTCAGCCTTAGAGATCGATGAGACGGCGGGGCTGCCGTTAGGGTTAAGGTGAGGAGGAAAAGAGGAAGAAATGAAACTGGAGGAGATATTTTTGGCTAGATGCCAGAAGTCACGGGAAGAATTAGAGAAAGCAAGGTTTTAGCATTTTCTATTGATGAAGGAGTTTTGGTAAGCCGGAGAACAGATTTGCCATAATTCTGGGCAGAAATATAAAGATTATGATTAGAAGGAGTGCGAAGTCTCTGGTACCTTTTGTGAGCTGCTTCTCTATCTTTAACAGCACGAGAACAAGTATGATTAAACCAAGGCTTTTTAGCATGAAGCGTAGAGAACGAACGTGAAATGTGTGCCTCCATTCCAGAGACAATCACCTCTGTCATGCGATGGGAACACACAGAGGGGTCTCTCTCTTGGAAGCAGTAATCATTCCACGGGAAATCAGAAAAGTACATCCTCAGGTCGTCCCACCGAACTGAAACAAAATGGCAGAAGCATCGCCTCTTCGGTGGGTCCAGGGGGTGTACAAGAGTGATAGGACAGGATACAGAAATAAGGTTGTGATCAGAGGAGCCCAACGGAGAGAACAGTTTGACAGAGTAAGTACGTAGAGGGGTTAGAAGTAAGGAAGAGGTCCATTATTTTGGGCCTGTCTCCAAGACGGTCGGGGATACGTGTAGGGTGCTGAACCAACTGCTCTAGATCGTTGAGGAGAGCAAAGTTGTAGTCTAGTTCACCAGGCTGGTCAGTGAAAGAGGATGAAAGCCAAAGCTGGTCGTGAACATTGAAATCTCCCAAGATGGAGATTTCAGAAGAAGAGTGGGTCAAATGTTCTCCACTTTAGAGTTCAGGTAGTCAAAGAATTTTACAAGGTCAGTAGAGTTAGATGAGAGATAAACAGCACATATGTATTTAGTAATAGAATGGCAATGAAGTCTTAGCCAGATGGTGGAACATTCAGAAGAGTCAAGGTCGTAGGCATGAGAGCAAATGATGTCGTTGCGCACGTAGGCGCAACATCCAGCTTTGGATTGAAATTTAGGATAGAGATAGTAGGAGGGAACAGAGTAGAGATTGCTGTCAGTAGCCTCAGGGACCTGTGTTTCGGTGATGAAGAGAAGGTGAGGTTTAGAGGAGGAGAGATGGTGTTCCACTGAATGAAAATTAGAACGAAGACCGCGAATGTTGCAGAAATTGATAAGAACCCTACTTGTTCCGTATTTGGCTGTCTGAATGGTTAAGCAGATAAAATTCAGTACTTTAAACTTGTAGTGAGCGCATTTTTCGGTTAATCACAAAACCAGTCCGTATAATTATGTATTTGTCAAGGGTCGACATAAAATACGTGTTAAGTACGCGACATAACGTCCCTCCTCCCTCCCTCCTGCCCTCACCAGCAGCGGGCAGCTGCTGTCAGTCATGACAGGCCAGAGAAATTTTAGGGTTGCCACCCGTTTCTGAAAATATAGGTTCGTTCCGTATTGGTGAGCGAGGTGTTGCGTTCCTTATTTTTATGATCTCAAGGTGGTAACCCTAGGTGCCACCGACCCGCTTCCTGCCCTGTCACCACGACAAGCTGACTCCCCTTGAAAGGGGTGGCGATCACGAGTCAGACAAGTGATCTACCTAGTTAAGGTGGAGGAGTTGGTCCAGCACCCTACACATATTCCCGACCGTCTTGGAGACCGGCCCAACATTCTAGACCTCTTCCTTACCTCAAACCCTTCTGCTTATTCCGTCAAATTGTTTTCTCCGTTGGGCTCCTACGATTACAATCTTATTTCTGCATTCTGTCCTATCGCTCCTGTACACCCTCTGGACCCACCATAGAGGCGATGCTTCTGGCATTTTGCTTCAGCTCGATGGGACGATCTGAGGATGTACTTTTCCAATTTCCCGTGGAATGATTATTGCTTCCAGGATAGAGACCCCTCTGTGTGTGCTCAGCGCATCACAGAGGTGATTGTCTCTGGAATGGAGGCATACATTCCACGTACTTTCTCTACTCCTCACGCTAAAAAGCCTTAGTTTAATCACGCTTGTTCTCGTGCTGTCAATGATAGAGAGGCAGCTCACAAAAGGTACCAGAGCCTTCGAACTAATGCTAACTATGAACTTTACATTTCAGCCCGGAATCGTGCCAAATCTATTCCCCGTCTAACCAAAACTCTTTCATTAATAGAAAATGCCAAAACCTTGCTTTCTCTAACTCTTCCCGTGACTTCTGGCATCTAGCCAAAAACATCTCCTCCAACTTCACTTCTTCATCTTTCCCTCCACTCCTCAGTATTGACGGCAACACTGCTGTCTCATCTATCTCTAAGGCTGAACTCTTCTCTCAAATTTTATCTAAAAACTCCACTCTGGACGATTCTGGGCATATTCCTCCTACTCACCCCCCCTCTGACTCTTTTATGCCTGTTATAAAGACTCTTCAAAATGATGTTTTCAATGTCCTCTCTGGCCTCAATCCTCAGAAGGATTATGGACCTAATGGAGTGCCTCCTATTGTCCTTAGAAACTGTGCCTCCGTGCTGTCACCCCGCCTGGTCAAACTCTTTCGCCTCTGCCTGTCAACATCTACCTTTCCTTCCTGCTGGAAGTATGCCTTCATACAGCCTGTGCCTAAGAAGGGTGACCGTTCCAATTTGATAGGGTTTGGCACAAATCTTTGCTTTCCAAACTACCCTCCTACGGTTTCTATCCTTCTGTACCTTTATCTCCAGTTTCCTTTCTGACCGTTCTATTTCTGCTGTGGTAGACGGTCACTATTCTTCCCCTAAACCTATTAACAGTGGTGTCCCACAGGGTTCTATCCTATCCCCCACTCTCTTTCTGTTGTTCATTGATGATCTTCTTTCCAAAACGAACTGTCCTATCCATTCCTACGCCGATGATTCCACTCTACATTACTCAATTTATATTAATAGAAGACTCACCCTACATGAACTTAACGATTCAAGGCTGAAGGCAACAGAATGCTTAGCCGCAGACCTTACTATTATTTCCGATTGGGGCAAGAGGAACCTGGTGTCCTTCAACGCCTCAACAACACAGTCTCGTAACCTATCCACTCGACACAATCTTCCAAACAACTATCCCCTATTATTTGACAACACTCAGCTATCACCTTCCTCAACACTAAACATCCTCGATCTATCCTTAACTCAAAATCTCAACTGGAAACTTCATATCTCATCTCTTACTAAATCAGCTTCCTCGAGGCTGGGCGTTCTGTACCGTCTCCGCCAGTTCTTCTCCCCCGCACAGTTGCTGTCCATTTACAGGGGTCTTGTCCGCCCTCGTATGGAGTATGCATCTCATGTGTGGGGGGGGGGGTCCACTCGCACAGCTCTCCTTGACAGAGTGGAATCAAAGGCTCTTCGTCTCATCAGCTCTCCTCCTCATACTGATAGTCTTGTACCTCTCAAATTCCGCCGGCATGTTGCCTCTCTTTCTATCTTCTATCGATATTTTCATGCTGACTGCTCCTCTGAACTTGCTAACTGTATGCTTCCCCTCCTCCCGTGGCCCCGCTGCACACGACTTTCTACTCATGCTCATCCCTATACTGTCCAAACCCTTTATGCAAGAGTTAACCAGCATCTTCACTCTTTCATCCCTCACGCTGGTAAACTCTGGAACAATCTTCCTTCATCTGTATTTTATCCTGCCTACGACTTGAACCTTTTCAAGAGGAGGGTATCAGGACACCTCGCCGCCCGAAATTGACCTCTGATTTTGGACACTCCTTTGAACCTCTGTTCGGGAGCAGTGAGTAGCGAGCCTTTTTTTACTTTTTTTTTCATTACGCCCTTGAGCTGTCTCCTTAGCTGTAAAAAAAAAAAAAAAAATACGGTATAGCTGCTATCAATAAGACACGCGAATTCAGCCCCTTTGGATCCCGTCTAGACAGGGTAGGAAGGGGAGGTAATAGGGAAAAAAGGTGGTGTTGGGGACTATGGGACGCTAACATGATTTGCTCCCACGTTAAATGTCTTTCAGAAAAAAAGAGAAAAAAAAAGAGAATAGCACATTTTAGTATCATGCCACTCCCTCTCAAGGCCTTAAACTGCTACCTTTCATAAAACATCCGGTGGCACGATACCGAGCTGTGTTTCGACACTTACATTCCTATATTAATATGTACAGGATATTATATACATTAGTGCCTTACATTGCTCGGTCAATTAAAAGTCGCGACCTCCCGACCCACCGTACCCCTAAAGGCATGTACCTACCCATGTTACATTATTTCCATTGTGTACTAGTTCAGCGTGGTCTTGTAACATTTGCTTTAAAGATGATTATACAAGTCAGAGCCCGCCTAACGATACAACACAGGGAAATGACAATGATAACATAAATAATAATATAAGTAACAAGAAATGGGTAATGTATATACGGGGTGAGGTAAACTGGTCTAGAGTCATGGACATGGAAAGCTGATTCCTATTCCGAGAAAACAAAATAATAGCTCGAAAAGATTATTATATATATAATTCATCCTAGAAAATTTGAATTGACTAAACTGTCATTCGGATACATGGTAATGGAGCTATTGGTAATAGTGAAACAGATCCTTGAAGGAGCTCCGCTTTAAGTTGAACTTTCGGGACACACTACCGATACAAAAACTGTCACAATAGGGAAGTGTGAAAAGAGGTAGTGTTATCCGTAAAGTCTCCCAAGGAAGAATAATAGTTACAATGTAATGACAAGGAAAAGTCTGTAGAGCCTTGAAAGCATCGTCTGGATCAGCACCACTGCGCAAACATCAACGCAAAAAGGGAAACTGAATAATGAAAGCGATACCCCGTTTTTCAGGGCTACAGTACTATAAAAGAAAATCCTGTCACAAAGTTGTGAAATCACCGTTGTAACTAACCTCACTGAAATATTTAAATCCAGCATTAATAGTTGATTAATGTAATTCCAGCATTAATATACAACAATTAAAAAAGAAAAATGGTCAAGCCACTAAATTTCCACCTATCCCCCGATCGGAACGAACGTGGATGACGGACATCAAGCAAAGTCAGGGAGAAACCTCAGAAAGTAGTATTAAAAGCAAAACAGCATCTGCTCAAGTTTAATGAAGTCTGTCTATGCAGGAATAATGTCTTTGTTTCAAGCAGTAGCAAATGAGGTTCAAAGGTTATATGTACCTATCTCTATATTATTCAACACCCTCTGTTATTACGGTTCCAAACAAACAAGATTGCCCTGCATCAGCAATAAAAAAAGAAAATAGTGAGTTAGAGTGAAAAGTATTACTCAAGCACTCCCCTCTCGCATGAAAAAGATGCAGGCAAAAGCTCTGAAACCAAACATAATAAATTAGTAATCTAAAATTTTCCTATTAGTGCGTTCAACAAGGCGGTTGCTGGCTGGGTGATAACTGACTGTAAAGCTTTGTTTTATGCCAAATTGATTGCATATTTCTTCTAAAGTTGATTGCGAAACTCAGCCCCATTATCACTTACCAACACTCGAGGCGTGGAGGATGGACAAAACAGATGAGTTACTTGGCTTGAGCAATGGACTTAGCAGATTTATCTTTCACCGGGGCTAAAATAACGTACCGAGACAAGTGATCTACACAAACCAAAAGATACTAGAGCCCTGCCAAGCGCCGGATCCAAAGAGAAGGCTGCTTACCGACATCGGTATTGTTAAGGTGCGGTCACACTAGCTACTGATATCGCTGGATCCAGCGGTACGGCTTGATCGGGCAGCACAAGCGATTAATACCGGCTGCTCTGAGCTATCGATACGGATCGTTTTCACCGGCCGTACTGCTAGCGATAGCCGAATGGAAGGTAATAAGAAACTATCGTTTATTCAGCATATGTGCAATCAAAAATATTCCATTTTTTTTGGGAAGTACTTTAAATGCGTAATAAAAGAGCTAGACGACAATACAAGAAAATTTCCAAATGTATTTTTTTCTTTAATGGAAGAATTTGACCTCGGTGACTTTCCAACGGGTCACCTGTACAGCAAGAGCAAACACACTTCCCAGCCATGGTCTTATCCACTTTCGTTTCACTTTTCTTCTTTAAGTCCTCACTGGCTACAAAACAAGTGGCAAGAGTAATTGTGGACAGAGCGAATCCAAAAAGTGCTTCCTCCATAGCGGCTAGTGTTATGATATGATCAGCTAGCTAGCTAACTAGCGGATTTTGCCTGTGGTGTGACCAGACTGCCGCGCGTATCGCTGGCAAGCCAGCGGAAACAAAAGCCAGGCTAGCGTTAATAATAGCAAGTGTGACCGTAGCTTTACCAAGCGTTTGCCCGGACGACATCGCTAAATTCAGATCCAAAGAGGAGACTTAATGATATCGCTCGGGCCTCGCTACTGCAGAAAGCCAACTGATTGGGTAAGCGCCACGATGATGCCATCAGACTCGACAGCCAATCACAGCAATTCTTTGAAAATTTTCAGCCAAACATACGGCTGCCTCGCTCAGCTGTGGCGGCCAACGTTGCCAGATTGTAGTGCTCAGTCGCTTATATTTCCGACTTCCTACCCCAAAACGGTCCTCTGGGCTGCAGCAACGAAACTCATTTATAGTTATCGTTAAAAGAGTTAGCTCCTGATGTTTCTTGGAAATAGTTAGGCAACTTAGGCGTTAAAAACCGGTAAATACTATGCTCTGAGTACGATAACCCTCACCTTACACACGGCAGGAAAGTACTTTTACCCAGAAAATGGTTGAACCACTAAGGAAAATGCGGCGGCCGAGGTTCAGTGAGTCTGAGCTGTTGACAATGGTTGAGGAGGTAGAGAAGAGAGAGGCAGTCATCATGGGGAAACATGACTACGGGGTATAACGGAAGAAGCAGCAGCCTATAGCTGGCAGCAAGTCGTCCTCAGCCTCTTATGGTTGCCGATTTCCGACACAGAAACTTTCTCCTGGGCCCCGATAATTGGATTCATATATTGTTATAGTCATAATGATTGATTAGTAATGCTTCTGGGCAATAGTTAAGGGTAAGAAACCGGTAAATACGATGCTCCGAGTACGACAATCTGGCAATGGTGCTTAGAGATGCCAGATTTTCTTGTGACATTTTCTTTAACGGGGAGGGGCCGGGATGCAGGTGATCAGCAGCGAGGCAGCGCTTGTGTTGATATTTTAGTCGTGTGCAGTGTGTACAGATCATCATTTTATAATTTAATTTGCTCTGTGTACTCTAAAACCTATATTGATGGTAAAAAATCACAACTATGTTTATCATGATGAACTTCGCTACGTTTACAAGTGGTCTGGGGCTCTCGTTAAGTTAACCACGCTGTGACGTCATAGTTTAGCTTCTTGGATGCCATTAACGAATGTTTACATCGGTATCTCAGTTAGCGAGCTCGCTAACGCTTCTCGGATCCAGCGCCTGGTGTATGGCGGGAAGTTGTAGCAAGTCAATAGAAACTACATCCCAAGGTCGGTCAGGGGGAGGATATTCCAGGATTGGCGCAGGCCTAGGCACCGTTCCTTTATGTTGAGCAAGCTTAACACACTTAGCCACATACGCGTCAATATCTACACGCATTGGTTGGCCAAAAATAGACCACTCGGGCCGCTGTCAAAGTGCCTTCCCTCTCCGGGTGACCAGCAATCACCGCGTCATGAACTAGGTTCAGCACCGCAGGCACATAACACTCTGGTATCACAAACTGCGCGACAGACTCCTTTTTACGGGGCCAGTAGCGGCACAAGACGTCGTCCTGTGACAAGAAAAATTGTGAAAAAGACACAGGTAGTGATGGGAGACTTGTTTCATCACCCGACTCCAGAGCGTATATTACATTAATCCAAACGTCATGTCGACGCTGGGCGGCTGCTAAATCCTTTAGAGTAAAATTTGCAATTGCAGTGGACGTTTCTGCCACTGAGCCAACAGGTATATTTCTAGACAAGGAATCCACGACGACATTTCCGCGTCCTGGTAAATAATTTAAGGTTGGCCCAATTCTTGGATGGTGCAAATCGACCGGTGAGGTCTCGACCCTTAAAAAGCTCGGTGACTGGCGCATGGTCTGTAAATACAGTGATATGATATCCAAGGATAATATCTCTAAAACGTTTAAGAGCCCAAACAACCACTAGGGTTTTCTGATGCGTTACTGAATAGTTCGACTCAGCTTGGTTCAAAGTAAAAGCTCAAGGTGGCAACCCTAGGTGCCACCGACCCACTTCATGCCCCGTCACTATGGCAAGGTGACTCCTCATGGATGGAGTGGCGATCACGAGTCAAACAAGTGATCTCCCTAGTTAAGGTGGGGGCATACGGTATAGCTGCTATAAATAAGACACGTGAATTCAGGCCCTTTGGGCCCTGTCTAGACAGGGTAGGAAGGGGAGGTAATAGGGAAAAAAAAAGGTGGTGTTGGGGACTACGGGACACTAACATGATTTGCTCCCGCGTTGAATGTCTTTCAGAGAGAGAAAAAAAAGAGAAAAAGAGGATAACAATGAAATCACGAAAATAAAATATTTATTATGTAGATGCGACCCTTGTGTAATATTGTATATTATCTCATAGGACCAAGGCTTACTTGGAGCGGAATGGATGTTTGTTAGCATGAATGATTCTACCTTGTAATACGAAAACTTACATCCTGATCAGCATAACGTAATCTACGGTAATACATAGTGGCTAGCAGAACTTTTCCGGACACCATAGGTGGTGATGCGGCAATGATAGTGGACGTCGTTGTAGTGGGGCATACGTCATGGATACACATTGCCTCGATGCTCACCTCCTTCATGTTGGCCCTTGAGTCTGTGGTGGGACCAGGGTGAAATCCAAGTTACCAGTGTTTGGCTTTTCCCTGGTTTCTACAGGTATCCATTTATCGACCAGTACGGAATGGAAGATGAAGTTGGGTGAGCTGCGCCCCGATTGACCAGGCCAAGATTCGACGCCAGGCCCACGGATTCGTAGCTAGGCTTACTAACCACTGCACCACGGAAGCAGTGGTGTGTTGTTGTGAATGCGGCGTGGTGATCGTAAAATAAGAGGCATTATCATGTTGTTGGTGGTAGTAGTAGTGGTGGATGAGGTGCGGTAGTGGTGGTATCAGGTGGAATTTCGGGTTATGGTCAGTGGTGGGATTCAATTTTTTTAAGAACAGGTTCTCTCACTCCAGTACTCGCTAACAACAGGTTATCGCACTATCACAGTCTCTAGAAGCAAACAATACTGATATGGTTAAATCCATGCACATCCTACTTTCAATAAATATTTTGTCAGTCTTACCTCTTCCATTTTTTGTTCTATTTGACCCCATCCATCAGCACGGCAATGTCGTCAATAACTATACGGTTGATCAGAATGCATCAAAAGTCTATTGAGCTTATTTTTGTGTCTCGGCCCTATGCCTATACTATATATGGCATATTAATAGATTCAAACGGTTATCAAAGTGATCTTGACATATTTAAGATCGCCATTCTTTGTGTCGTGATGCGTGACTACAGAAAATAATACCTACAGCCTCTCAAAAAGAAAAAGAAAAAACTACCAGTTACAGTGGTGTCGGCAGAAATGTTGTTGTTGTTGTTGTCAGGGCCGCGAAGATCTGAAGATCATTATGAGCCCTGGGGAAGTCCTGTGAGGTTATCACAGGCGTGACAGCTGGCCTGTGTTCTTCAGGAAGACACAGGTGAGGCGGATGACAGCTGGTTGCCGTGAGGGGAAGTAATTCAAGTAAACAAAACCAGCTGGCAGCGGTTGCTGTCGGTGTAGCCTTTGTAACGGCGCTATCGTTCGAATCGGTGATACCACATCCGTCTTGAACCCGTGTTCGGCTCCACCCGACATAAAATCTGGTTTAGTCGTGTGTTTGACTTATCAAAGGCTAGAAACAGATCTATGAGGGGTTTACCAAAATAAGTTATAAGTAAACGGTGTTCATGGGGGAAAAATTGAGAACCCCTGATTTAAGCTAACAGTATCAACCGGTTCTCGGGATTGAAGAGAACAGGTTCTTGCGAACCGGTGCGAACCGGCTGAATCCCGTCACTGGTAATGGTGATCGTGAAACTTCATAGAATTTGGAGTTGTTGTGATCAATTAACTTGTAGATTTTTGGGTTATAATGATCATGATGACAGACAGTTAAGGTGAAACAGTGGTGATATTTTGTGGGGCATCGTAAGCGCTTTTGAAAGAGGACGCTAGAATCAAACAACATTCAGGTATTGTTTCGCTGATACATACTACAGCCCCTTCCAGTCACTAAGCAGACAATGTTCAAAGACCACACGACCAGCACTTCCTTGTGGTATGGTCAGTGCGTTCGGTTGAGATAATGCATGCATACTAGGCGTCACCCAGAAATGTGACACTCTTAGCCTCCTCTCTTCCACCTCACAGAACGACAGACAGAGCAGCATTCCGCGCCGGGCGACAGCAAGTATTGTTGCCTTTCAGTCAGCTGGAGGAGGTACGGCGCCAGGTTGCCACGGGCATGTGGACCACACATGTATTTCTCCTGTATCACCTGGAGCAGATGGCCAAGAGCAAAACAGGCCAGGAAGCGACCCAAGTGCGGGCGGTGCTTGCCGAGGCCGCGGACCGTCTCAGGTAAGCATGCATTCATGGCCGCAATGACTAACCACCGTCATAATTTGTAAGGTAAAGAGAACGGAAGGTACCTCCACACCGGCCATTTCGCGTACGGCGTGACGTCACGCTTTAGGAGGTTCTGGTAGAGTAGATGCTGTGCACTTGGTTGGTGGCAGGCGTGTCTTGATAACTCCTCGAACCTCTTTCTTCTCAATTTCTGCAACATTCGCGGTCTTCTCTCTAATTTTAATTCTGTGGAAAATCATCTCTACTCCTCTAAAACTCACATTATCTTACTTACCGAAAGAAAGGTTTCTGAGGCTACTGACAGCAATATCTACTCTATTCCCTCCTACTATCTCTATCCTAAATTTCAATCCAAAGCTGGATGTTGCGCCTACGTGCGCAGCGACATCACCTGCTCTCGTGCCCACGACCTTGACTCTTCTGAATTTTCTACCATCTGGCTAAGACTTCATTGTCATTCTATTACTAAATACATCTGTGCTGTTTATCTCTCACCTAACTCTACCAACTATGTAAAATTCTTTGACTATTTGAATTCTAAAGTGGAGCACATCTTGACCCACTCTCCCTTCGCTGAAATCTCCATCCTAGGAGATTTCAATGTTCACCACCAGCTTTGGCTTTCATCCTCTCTCACTGACCATCCTGGTGAACAAGCCTACAACTTTGCTATCCTCACACGTATTCCGGACCGTCTTGGAGACCGGCCCAACATTCTAGACCTCTTCCTTACCTCAAACCCTCCTGCTTATTCTGTCAAACCGTTCTCTCCGTTGGGCTCCTCCGATCACAATCTTATTTCTGCATCCTGTCCTATCGCTCCTGTACACCCTCTGGACCCACCGAAGAGGCGATGCTTCTGGCATTTTGCTTCAGCTCGGTGGGACGACCTGAGGATGTACTTTTTCCGATTTCCCGTGGAATGATTATTGCTTCCAGGATAGAGACCCCTCTGTGTGTGCTCAGCGCATCACAGAGGTGATTGTCTCTGGAATGGAGGCATACATTCCTCGTTCTTTCTCTACTCCTCACGCTAAAAAGCCTTGGTTTAATCACACTTGTTCTCGTGCTGTCAATGATAGAGCGGCAGCTCACAAAAGGTACCAGAGCCTTCAAACTAATGCTAATAATGAACTTTACATTTCTGCCCGAAATCGTGCCAAATCTATTCTCCGACTAACCAAAAATTCTTTCATTAATAGAAAATGCCAAAACCTTGCTTTCTCTAACTCTTCCCGTGACTTCTGGCATCTAGCCAAAAACATCTCCTCCAACTTCACTTCTTCATCTTTCCTCCACTCTCAGTCCTGACGGCAACACTGCCGTCTCATCTATCTCTAAGGCTGAACTCTTCTCAAACTTTTCTAAAACTCCACTCTGGACGATTCTGGGCATATTCCTCCTACTCATCCCCCCTCTGGCTCCTTTATGCCTGTTATAAAGATTCTTCAAAATGATGTTTTCTATGCCCTCTCTGGCCTCTATCCTCAGAAGGCTTATGGACCTGATGGAGTGCCTCCTATTATCCTTAAAAACTGTGCCTCCGTGCTGTCACCCTGCCTGGTCAAACTCTTTCGCCTCTGCCTGTCAACATCTACCTGTCCTTCTTGCTGGAAGTATGCCTTCATACAGCCTGTGCCTAAGAAGGGTGACCGCTCCAATCCCTCAAACTACCGTCCTATAGCTTTACTTTCTTGTCTATCTGAAGCTTTTGAATCAATCCTTAACCGGAAAATTTAAAAGCACTTTTCCACTTCTGACCTTCTATCTGATCGCCAGTATGGGTTCCGCAAGGGGCGTTCTACTGGTGATCTCCTAGCCTTCTTAACTGACTCTTGGTCATCCTCTCTTAGCAGTTTCTTTGCTATTGCGCTGACATATCAAAAGCTTTTGATAGGGTTTGGCATAAATCTTTGCTTTCCAAACTACCCTCCTACGGTTTATATCCTTCTCTCTGTATCTTTATCTCCAGTTTCCTTTCTGACCATTCTATTTCTGCCGTGGTAGATGGTCACTGTTCTTCCCCTAAATCTATTAACAGTGGTGTCCCACAGGGTTCTGTCCTATCTCCCACTCTTTTTTCTGTTGTTCATTGATGATCTTCTTTCCAAAACGAACTGTCCTATCCATTCCTACGCCGATGATTCCACTCTGCATTACTCAACTTCTTTTAATAGAAGACCCACCCTACAGGAACTTAACGACTCAAGGCTGGAGGCTGCAGAACGCTTAGCCTCAGACCTTACTATTATTTCCGATTGGGGCAAGAGGAACCTGGTGTCCTTCAGCGCCTCAAAAACACAGTTTCTCCACCTATCCACTCGACACAATCTTCCAAACAACTATCCCCTATTCTTTGACAACACCCAGCTATCACCTTCCTCAACACTAAACATCCTCGGTCTATCCTTAACTCAAAATCTCAACTGGAAACTTCATATCTTCAATCTTACTAAATCAGTTTCCTCGAGGCTGGGCGTTCTGTACTGCCAGTTCTTCTCCACCGCACAGTTGCTGTCCATATACAGGGGCCTTGTCCGCCCTCGTATGGAGTATGCATCTCATGTGTGGGGGGGCTCCACTCACACAGCTCTTCTGGACAGAGTGGAGGCTAAGGCTCTTCGTCTCATCAGCTCTCCTCCTCATACTGATAGTCTTCTACCTCTTAAATTCCGCCGCAACGTTGCCTCTCTTTCTATCTTCTATCGATATTTCCACGCTGACTGCTCTTCTGAACTTGCTAACTGCATGCCTCCCCCCGCTGCACTCGACTTTCTACTCATGCTCATCCCTATACTGTCCAAACCCCTTATGCAAGAGTTAACCAGCATCTTCACTCTTTCATCCCTCACGTTGGTAAACTCTGGAACAATCTTCCTTCATCTGTATTTCCTCCTGCCTACGACTTGAACTCTTTCAAGAGGAGGGTATCAGGACATCTCCTCCGTATTTGATCTTGCTTTCGGCCACCTCTTTTGTTTCTTTTTAGGAGCAGCGAGCAGCGGCTTTTTTTATTATTGTTTTTTGTGTGCCCTTGAGCTGCCTCCTTTGTTGTAAAAAAAAAAAAATACGGACGGCCTCCATATTGGAGCGGTAAAGTTCAAAATCTAATTATAACAAGTCTGTTCACGCGCAGGGGAAGTGGCAGGCGAGGTGACGTCATATTACTTCAGTGGTTCCGATGACAGAAAACGGAGTAATTGATGGGTGACTTGCATTGTTTTATTTAGTCCACTGTATACTACCTTTTCAGTCATACTATTTTTCCTTTATTAACTGCAAATGTACCATTATTATTTAAAAAAAAATCATATATATAAGTAGTAAGATTAAAAAGTTATTTATATCTCTATTCTCCTTGTTCTTATTGTTTACTTAGTTAATAATACAGGTGAGAGGTGGGCCAATTTACACTACTATACTAGTACATTACTGTGTAAAATAATAATTTGTTAGGAATTAAGGGTTGTTTAGGGAGGTACAGGTAGTTCGATAGCTAAAAATAAGTATTACTGACAATGCAACCGGGCTCGGATAGGAGGTTCTGGGGTTGTTCCTGAAAGGATGAGTTGGGAACTCGTTGCCACTTGGTCAGTCTCAGTAGCAAGCGGCCTGTTCACAACTCCTTCCTCCCTGCCTCGGCTGCAGCACGCTTATAACTACAACTTGCTACTACAACAAGGGCCGGCCTCACACAACGCCGACCAATTCAGACTACTAAATCTGCAATCCCTCAACATCCAAGCTAAGTGACTCACGGGTTATTCTCTTGCGGGTCCCTGAGGGGAGAACTAAATGTTTGTGGGCGCCTAGCAAGGTGATATTCTACTATTTATGAGGTAAGTTGGCTGGGTGTGAGTTCGGTCTGGACGTGTTGCTCTAAATTAGCAACATATTTCAGATTTAATAGTAGTTACCGAGCCAATATATTTCAGGTTTAACCATAAATTGCTCGGTAACCCAGCACGGCCTGCCAGGCCACGTTGCCCAGTAAACACAAGTTGTTGAACTGACTCCTCTTCACATAAGGCCACCTCCCTCTGTATTAATTTACATTGCTTCCTTGTTTTTAAACCTCCAACTTAACCTGCGCTATGCGGGTGGCATTAGTGGGCCACTCTTACGTTAAGTACTTAGAGAGACTCCCCGAGTGGCAACACTGACCTTGGACAGGGGGGAGGAGATAAGCTTTGAATTTGAATTCTTGGCTCAGTCCGGCAAGGACTACTTACATTTCTTGAGCAACCAGGAGGTACTTGAAACCTTAGGCAACCAAAACCTTGACGTATTGGTCACTAATCTTGGGGAAACTCCATAGTCGATACAGTGGGTAATAACGAAATAAACCTCAGAGCAAGTGAACTTTATAAAAGGCTGCGTCAAATAGTTGGCCCCAATTGTTTAACTCTGGCAGTTAAGATTGAACCCAGGTTTTGGTCCGCGGGTAACAAATTTGAAACCCCTGAACCAGTAGAATACAACCGCCGGAGACAGGTTTTGAAATAACTTCCTTAGTAAGACCCTCAAAAAACATAAGCTGATTGATAATGTGATACTGCTAGGGGCGGGCAACTATCTGAACCACCCCAAGTATTTTGTAGACGGGGTTCACTTGAAACAGGAGGGTTTAAAAAGGTACAGGATGGCCATTATGGGTGGGATTAAATACGCGCTCAGCCATCGCAAGTAATTAGGATCCAGTGCGGCGAACTCTAGCTTCATTCAACTGAATGTGCTGCGGTCTTTGCATTGGGCCCTGAGGATTGCCTTGGCTGGGTGCGTGCTCGTTCCGTACCTCGGCCCTTAATTGGGGGTCGGACCAGTTAGCTCCCCTGCAATGAATATTTGAGGAATTTGTAGGTAAATTTTAAGTAAAATTTTATTGGTAACGCACTTTTATATATATTTTTTATCATGTCTGGATCTAGGGAGGAAAAACTGAATGAGGTTGACCATAAAGAGTTAATTAGTTCATTGCGCAGAAAAAGGAGTGTTCACAAACGCAAGATCACCATTAACGTAAATAAGTTAAATGGGTTGAATGAAGCTATCCAGTTGACACCCTCTTTCCGTAAAAACCGTTTAAAGGAGATTGAAGCTGAGCTTGAACAAATCAAGAATTATAACAAGGAAATTAATGACCTTATGGAACAGCATAATGTGAGTGTTCATGACGAGAAGTACTTTTATAAAGAACTTCATTCCCAAGTAGATTATTCGGTGCAAACTAGCGATGACTTGGATCAGTATTCTGTAAATGCTCAAGTTGAACTTGTTAGCAATGCTTCAGCCGATAAACTTTTCTATCTTTGTGAAACATCTGATAACCATATATTTCATACTCCGACATGAAGTTTTTGTTTGCAGTATCCACCCATTTTTCCGTGATAGCTATAATGTCGAATTTCTCGACACATGTTTTCCCCGTCAGTAGATCTATCTTGTTCCTGAGACTCCTACTGTTGGTGTAATAAGCCGTTAGACCATCCTTTGTTACAACCTTTCGATTAATCCTCACCACCCTAGTCCCAGTCTGCGATGCATATCCACTGATGTTAGGCCCTCCCCCCTCGCCTACTCAAAAAATTCCTGCAGTGCTAAGTGATCGCTCGAGGGAGTCTGCGAGAACCTCCACCCCCTGGAGTGACAAGTGCACACCATCCTTGGCATACAAGGTACCTGTATCGTAGAAGAGGTCCCAATTATCAACGAAAAGCCCACCATTTCGCTTACAATGAGCCGCCAGCCTGCTGTTTACTGCTAAGGCCCTGGAAAGCCATCCCTCACCTACCTCCCCCCATCTAGGCAAAACACCACAAACTGCAGGCACCCCTCCGAAGTCTCTCACTTCAGCGAACGTTTCCCTAAAGCGCCTAGATATCTCTTCGCTTCCCACTCTACCGATATCATTGTCATTTCTGTAAACTTTATGTACAACTGTTAATATAGTTAAAATTACATTTTGTATTGGTATTGTAACGGGCTTGTCGGGGGGCGTTTAAAGGATGTTGATTAAGACTTCAGCTTCCTTAAGGCGAATTATATACGTAGCCTTTATGTACAAGAAGCGACGGAGCGAGAGCGACTGTCGTTGTGTGTCAGTCGGACTCTCGTGAAGGAGTCGCGAGTTACAGGTTGGAAAATAATTGTTACAATTGGTCACGTATGTCAAGGTGACCTCCACGCACCATCGGAGTGCGAAGTATACAAACTGAGACGGTAAACACTGACGGACGACATTCCTATAAGGTGGCGTGATCTATCTGTCGTGGGTTTTTCCATTGATAATTGTATGCATAATTCGTGGTGATATTAAATAATAATAATACATTGACATTCTACTATAACACTGCTCGGTCACCTACCAGTGATCGCGACCTCGCGATATACAAAAATCTAAATAGCAGTCTAGTTACCATGAACATACATAGCGGGAGTTTGTCAAGCAGACTGCCTATGATACAATTACATTAAAACACTGGCTATGTAAGAACAGATGTGGAGGTATAATATAAAAAGTGAGAGGGAAACCACAACGTGTGTGACATGAAACATAAGAAACCTCTCAAAAGATAAATATAAGGACACATGTATAAGAAACTATCAACTGGCATAGTTACAGACAATGAAAGGTTCATCTATCTCCAAAAAAAAAAAAAATACAGTAGTGAAACACAGTACAATGTTAAGTATAGGAGCAGCCAGGTTTCTGTCCCATTACTTGTCTGAGAAAAGGAAAAAATACCTTGCAAGTGGCCTCCTGCATCCAGTCGCCGTGTCTGCACAACCAAATAATCGTGCAGGACAGAGTTTCTCCTAATAAGGTAGCACATGACGACGAGACTGACGAACATCAGAAACATTGGTACAAAAAATCCAGGGTACAGGTAGGGGAGATGCAAATAATCAGGCAGCGTTTCCTCCAGGGTTTCCGCAAACTCTGTTTTGTTTGCGAAAGACAATGAATTAAGGGAATTAGTCACATACGAGATGCTGGAGAAATGAATGTCATCGAGAGACCGTAGAGGAAACACTCGATGGGAAATATTGGCCGTGAAAACCAGACGGATCCGGGACGGGTACGTAGTTATGTTAGTGGAGCGGATATAGCATGCTTCCGCTATGGCATAGTGACCAGTAACCCGTTGATAAGTGGTACCTCCGGCAGATGACCGAAACATAGAATGACTGAGGGAAATAAAAATAATGCAGACCCTGAAAGTTCTTATGGAAAACAGGCGTTGGTGTTAGCTGCTTGTAAGGGCACAGGGAAAGAGCGTCAGACGCGTTCACGCGGGTGAGGGCGATCTCGCAAACCCCCCCCCCGAACTGGTAGGAAGGCAAAGAGAGACGCAGAGCAATAGAATCGCCCGAAGACCGTCTCCTTGCAATACTGCAAGAGTGAGTAGCTACCCGTTGAATACAGAGCGAAATCCTTCGCGATTAGAACAAGAGACGGGGACGTGTCCAGGGCTAACACACTGTCCTTTGCTGAAAAAGGGAACGGGACAATTTCGTGTGTCTCAAACACGTCCGCCGTCTGAAATGGAACATGAATGATTATGGCATCAGGGTGAGGCTGGACTCAATCAAGGGGTAAAAACATTGACTCATGTCCGGGGTGAATAAGGGCGTCAGGCTATAATTTTGATACCCGATCTGGACAGTCGTTCTCAAATCGTGTAGAGGGAACAAGGCAGGTGTGACTCTACCGTGCGCTGCATCAACCATGTTGCTAATAACCTGCTGATTAGCCGTTGCGACAGAGTTAATGACGTTTTCCAATACATGCAAGGCCTGATCTAGGAGGAGAAACTGATTCACCTGGTCGATCTGTTTGACAACTATGTTGATAACCTCTACCATCTTATTTGTCTGCTCTAGCAGTTCCTCAATGTTAGTATGCAATTGCGCAAGTTTTCCACAATTGGCGTTGATCACCCTGCGATTTCGAGCAGCAAAGGAAAGTACATGAGCGGAGTGGTCCCGCAAATCGAGAACGTCCTCGTCGGGTGCCGTCCCGACAAGAAACGTTGAGGCGGACCGAACGATGGTGAGCCACCCCTCTTTACCTGAGTGAACTGAGTGAAAACTATAATCCATGTTTACCTCATCAACTTTTCCCCGTAAGAACAGAATCCTATCCTCCAGTAGTTGAAAAAGAGTCAGAGAGTTGGTACTAGAAGGTGCCTTTGATTCCCTAGTCTTGGTAGCCCGTATGGCGTCTGCCATGCCGAGTAGTTATTCTGAGACTATCCTGATTGTGTCCGTGGTGTTGGTCAAGGAAGTATATGGATATTTTACGAGGAGCACATCTTCTATGAGGAAGACCTCTCCTATGTGTGCCGTGAGGGCACCAGGCTTCAGGTGGATGGGTGTTGTTGCAAGCAGGGAGCCGAGGGACAACAAGATGGTCAGAAAACGCAACATCATGATCTGAAAGTGGTGGGAATGAAGTATTTAAACCCGTGGTCTCAAAGTATAGCTATGGGTGTTGGGATTATCTTGTTGAACATTTGACTCTGAGGGGGAAGTACCAATATCAAGGTCCAAAGGTGAGGAATTACTTTCAGACGATCACTGTGAACTTCTAGACTGACTCCACTATTCGACTCGAGAACCTCGAACCGATTTCCCTGACATTCCGAACAACTCGGTAAGGACCCACAAATTTAGCCCCCAGTTTCGAACTCCTTTCCGCTTGCTTAATCATGACTGTGTCACCCACTTTGAAATTCACCGGGACGGCCTGTTTGTGTTGTTTTGACATCATTTCAACCTTCGTAGCTTTTAACGTACACCTAACTTCTGAGTGTATCTTGGAAAACATATACATCTGCTGTTGTGCGTACCTATCAATGTTGTAGAGAGGTTGCTGTGGGGGTGTTAGGAAGTCGTACGGAAGACGTTTCTCCACCCCATACAAGATGTAGTAGGGAGACTTCCCCGTAGAGCCGTTTACCGACGTATTTATGGAAGCGGCTATATGCGATAGCCAATCCTCCCAGTTATCGTGGAGATCGTTCACGATAGGCCTGAGGACCTGTAAGATTTTCCTATTAGCCCTCTCCGCCAACCCATTAGCAGCCGGGTGGTAAGCGGTGATGAAGGATTGCGTGATGTTAAACTGAGCGCATATTTCGCTCAATACTGAGTTCCTAAACTCGGTGCCATTGTCACCAAGAGAATTCGAGGAGACGAATGTGGACACAACACGTGAGTCACAGGGCATGGACCACGCGTGTGGCTGTCTTGTCCTTGAGAGGCGCTAGAACTAGAAACCTAGAGAACTGGTCGACGCACACCAATAAGTAGCGCGAGCCATGTTGGCTCTGGGGGAGCTGTAATAAGTCTATATTAACAACATCCCATGGCGCCTCTGGTACTGGGTATTGCAACATAGGTGCTGGCCCTTTGACGGACCCCTTGTGCTTAACACAAACGACGCAATGTGCGACATGTTTTTCTACATCAACCCGTAATGTGGGCCAGTAGAATTTTCGTCTGGTGACAGATAGCGTCTTGTCTCTTCCTGGGTGACCCGCAATGGGTGTGTTATGGACCAGCTTAAGCGTCACGGGGACGTATTTGTCTGGGATGACCAGTTGGTCTATAGGTACCGGTTTGGTTGGCCATGACCTACAAAGGAGGTTGTCCTCTGATAGGAAGAATTGTGAAAAGGGAACTGGCAATTCAGGAAGGTTTGATTCGTCTCCCGACTCGAGGGCGCAAATTAACCTCTTCCACACAGGGTGGTCTCGCTGAGCAGTGTGTAGCTCAGGTGAAGTGAAGTTGTGGATGACCTCTGGGGTGGTAATCGCGCGTATCGGAATATTCCGAGATAAGGCATCTGCGACCACATTTGTTTTCCCGGTAATATATTTTATCTCCGGATTATATGCTTGGATCGTTAAGAACCATCTTGCCAGACGACCGTGTAGGTTTTTTCCCTTGAAAAGATCAGTTATGGCCGCGTGGTCCGTATACACCACAATTTTGTACCCCATCACTATGTCACGAAAATGCTTCAGAGCCCACACAATGGCAAGAGCCTCTAGGTGGGTAACAGAATAGTTCTTTTCCGGAGCTGTAAGTACTCGACTGGCGAACGCTATCACATGCTTTTTGCCGGACTTATCTGTTTGCATCAGCGCGGCTCCTACTCCACTAGCCGAAGCGTCGGTACAAAGCTGAAAGGGGTCCTTGAAATCCGGAAAGACAAGGACCGGAGCCTGTGTAAGCGCTTTCTTTAAATCCTCAAAACTCGTTTGTTGAGCTGGGAGCCACTGAAATGGTACGTCTTTCTTTAAAAGATGGGTTAGGGGACTCGCGCGTGCTGCGAAGTCCTTAATGAAAGGCCTGTAATAACCTGCGACACCCAAGAAAGACCGTACCTTGTCCGCAGACGTTGGCTGAGGGAACTCGGCAATAGCCTTTATTTTGTCGTCCACTGTGTGGATGCCGAATTCGTCCACGACATGCCCCAAGAACTTGATCCGAGGCGTTAAATATTCACATTTGGTGATTTTGAGCTTTAATCCGACCTCTTGAAGTCTGTGTAGGACTGCTTTTAGTGTTTCCATGTGTGCATGCACGTCTTTACTTGCTATGATGATGTCGTCTAAATACACATAGACAGAGTTGCCCAGCAAGTCACCAAACATACTGTTCATTGTCCTTGAAGGTCAAGGGAGCTCCTTTGAGCCCGAACGGCATCCTCGTCCACTCATAGTGGCCATGAGGCGTGCTGAAAGCCGTTATTTCACGTGACTCGGGGGCCATGGGCAGTTGCCAGTAGCCACTGACCAGATCAAGACTCGTAAAGACTTTATTTCCTCTACCGAGACACACCAGAAGATCTCGAAGAACGGGAAGCGGAAAATGATCATCCACGGTCGCGGTGTTCACACGCCGGAAATCAATCACAGGACGATAAGAGCCGTCTTTTTTCGGAACCAGGAACAAGGGTGAATTCCACGGGGAATTCGATTCTTTGATGACACCTTGTTCTAACATTTCAGAGATAAGTTGTTGCACCACCTCCCTCTGACTGTGGGGGAGCTTGTACGCATTGATATATACAGGATTTGTATTTGTAATGTTCCAGAAGCTGGACTAAGGTTAGCTTAATTTCGGAATAGTGTGCAACTTTTAGGAATGCCTCTAAATTAGCTGTGTCTTGTTCGGGAGAAGCCTGACACGCCGAGGTTATGCCTGAGACTTGGGCTGAAGGGTATTCAGCTAGTTCCGGGGCGACATTTCTCCCATACACTAGACACTGGCATAATCTAACACCGTGTCTTAAGGATACAGGGGATCCAGACGTGTTTATTACCAATGCCTCTGCAAAACCTCCTTCCTTGACTGTCGCAAGAGTTACCTCCACCGTCACGCGGTGTATGTGAGGAATCCGTCGATACACACATCACTGCCCGTCGGAGGGGCGTTAGGCAAACGGATTTTAACAAGTTTTGCAGCACGATCCGGAACTATATGAGGACCTTCTACGACTGCCGTTATTGTCCGCCACAAGTCTGCAATGGTTTCGTGTGGTTTGACCGTAAGAGGTGACACTTGGGCGGTGGCAGTCCCTGAGTCTGTGGTGGGTTGGTCATTTTCCACCTCTGAGGGTGAGATTACAGTTGACAGAGGCAATGGATTTACCATCCCCTGTATGCGTCGGCCTTGATACACGATCGCGTTGCTTTCAGGGTTTATGGTTATGTGCAGGTCTTTCATGGCGTTTAATCCTAAGATCCCATCCACAGGTAAGGCAAACCTGCTAGATACATAAAAAAAAATCTCGACAGGGACATACTTTTTCATGTAAGCTGACTGTTAGTGGTACTCGCCCAAGGATTCCCAAAGTGGTGCCCGTCACGCCTACCACATTCAGGTCGTTCTCTTGGAGCGGCCAATTTTCCCACTCGCCTGTCGTGTTAGAGACCTGTAAGCGGAGTCGGAGATGACATTGACTGTGGCACCTGTGTCAACCGCTAAGGTGAGTGAAATTTTGCCCACCTTGCAAGGGAGGGCAATTATGCTTGTCCGTCTCAAGGCGGCAATGACGGAGTCAAGTTGCTCCCAATTAGTATTTTCCTTAAGGGACACTTGGATGTACGCCTCGGGGCTGTCACGAAGTCATGTCTTTTTATTCTGAGAAGAGGAGTGTGGCTTACTGTCCGCTGAGGACTTGTACTTCTGTTACTCCTTGGCCTTTTGTATTGCAGAACAACTGTCTGAATCATGAAAACAATTCCCGTGGACAAGGCAAAAGGCAGCCTTCCGCTGATGGTTTGGCCTAGGGTTCCTGTGTGATGAATGATGCCCGCCCCTGTAACCTCCTGACCTCCTATCTGAGCCCTGTCTTGAATGTGTTGACTCCCTACGTTGCGCGAAACAAGAATGTTCAGAATGTCCTGATTGTTTGCAAAAACTACAGGTGAGAGAGAGCTTACTTTGAGCCTGGCTTGTCGGGGGGCGTTTAAAGGGTGTTGATTAAGACTTCAGCTTCCTTAAGGCGAATTATATTCGTAGCCTTTATGTACAAGAAGCGACGGAGCGAGAGCGACTGTCGTTGTGTGTCAGTCGGACTCTCGTGAAGGAGTCGCGAGTTACAGGTTGGAAAATAATTGTTACAATTGGTCACGTATGTCAAGGTGACCTCCACGCACCATCGGAGTGCGAAGTATACAAAACTGAGACGGTAAACACTGACGGACGACATTCCTATAAGGTGGCGTGATCTATCTGTCGTGGGTTTTTCCATTGATAATTGTATGCCTAATTCGTGGTGATATTAAATAATAATAATACATTGATATCCTACTATAACACTATTGCCCTGTGAGAGAGAGAACTAAAGTGAACTTATAACGACTACCGCTCGGCCAACTAAAAGGCTATTGTGTTACCTCACCTACTACAATCAACTTGTGAAAGCAGGCAACGGTACACCGGACCTAACCTGAGATAGCAGTTCGAGCCTTAAACATTAAAAGTAACACTTAACACCAACTAATTTGAAAAGTAAAAACACTTAAAAACAGCTAACAAAAAAGGGCTAACATGCCTGGCATTTTTTTTGTTACTGTTTTGCTTTTGTGACCTTGAGCTGTCTACCTTGGTGTAAAAGAAAAAAAAATGTACTCGCACCAAACGAAAAACTGGCTGAAAACGAGTTAAAAATACTCCAATATTCTTTTCAACATATTTTTTTTTTTTTAATATAGAACCTTTATGTTTTTTTTTTTTATTGAAGGCATTCCGGTATAGATTTTAACTGTTATATTATTTAACCGATATAATAAGTAACATTATGTAATTATTAACATTAATGTGGCTCCTATTGTTCCGAAAAACTTCTTCCGTGCTGACACCCTGCACGGTCAAACTCTTTTGTCTCTGCCTTTCAATATTTACCTTTCCTTCCTGCTGTAAGTACGCCTACATACAGCTTTTTTTTCTTATTTTTTTTTACAGCAGAGGAGAGAGTTCAAGGGCGTAAAAAAAGAAAGAAAGAATGAAAAAAAAAAGCCCGCTACTCACTGCTCCTGAATAGAGTACATAGGAGTGGCCTGATACCCTCCTCTTGAAAGAGTTCAAGTCGAAGGCAGGAGGAATTTTTTTTTTTTACAACAAAGGAGGCAGCTCAAGGGCACACACACAAAAAAAACAATAATAAAAAAAGCCCGCTAATTGCTGCTTCCATAAAAGAATCAGAACAGGTGGCCAGAAGCAAGGTCAAATTCGGGAGGAGAGGTGTCCTGATACCCTCCTCTTGAAAGAGTTCAAGTCGTAGGCAGGAGGAAATACAGATGAAGGAAGATTGTTCCAGAGTTTACTAGCGTGAGGGATGAAAGAGTGAAGATGCTGGTTAACTCTTGCATAAGGGATTTGGACAGTATAGGGATGAGTATGAGTAGAAAGTCGTGTGCAGCGGGGCCGCGGGAGGGGGGGAGGCATGCAGTTAGCAAGTTCAGAAGAGCAGTCAGCGTGGAAATATCGATGGAAGATAGAAAGAGAGGCAACATCGCGGCGGAATTTAAGAGGTACAAGACTATCAGTAGGAGGAGGAGATCTGATGAGACGAAGAGCCTTAGCCTCCACTCTGTCCAGAAGAGCTGTGTGAGTGGAGCCCCCCCACACGTGAGATGCATACTCCATACGAGGGCGGACAAGGCCCCTGTATATGGATAGCAACTGCGCGGGAGAGAAGAACTGGCGGAGACGATACAGAACGCCCAACCTCGAGGAAGGTGATTTAGCGAGAGAGGAGATATGAAGTTTCCAGTTGAGATTTTGAGTTAAGGATAGACCGAGGATGTTTAGTGTTGAGGAAGGTGATAGCTGAGTGTTGTCAAAGAATAGGGGATAGGTGTTTGGAAGATTGTGTCGAGTTGATGGGTGGAGAAATTGAGTTTTTGAGGCATTGAAGGACACAAGGTTCCTTCTGCCCCAATCGGAAATGATAGCAAGGTCTGAGGTTAAGCGTTCTGCAGCCTCCAGTCTGGAGTCGTGTACTTCCTGTTGTGATGGTCTTCTATTGAAAGAAGTTGAATAATGCAGAGTGGAGTCGTCGGCGTACGAGTGGACAGGTCAGTTTGTTATGGAAAGAAGATCTTTGATGAATAACAGGAAGAGAGTGGGTGATAGGACAGAGCCCTGTGGAACGCCACTGTCGATAGGTTTAGGGGAAGAGCAGTGACCGTCTACCACCGCAGAGATAGAACGGCCGGAAAGGAAACTGGAGATAAAGGAACAGAGAGAGGGATAGAATCCGGAAGAGGGCAGTTTAGAAAGCAAAGACTGGTGCCAGACTCTATCGAAGGCTTTCGATATGTCTAGCGCAACAGAGAAAGTTTCACAGAAACTGCTAAGAGAGGATAACTAAGAGTCAGTTAAGAGAGCATGAAGATCGCCAGTAGAACGCCACTTGCGGAATCCATACTGGCGATCAGATAGAAGATTAGAAGTGGAAAGGTGCTTTTGAATCTTCCGGTTAAGGATTGATTCAAAACCTTTAGATAGACATGAAAGTAAAGCTATAGGGCGGTAGTTTGAGGGATTGAAACGGTCACCCTTCTTAGGCACAGGCTGTACAAAGGCATACTTCCAGCAGGAAGGAAAGATAGATGTTGATAGTCAGAGACGAAAGAGTTTGACCAGGCAGGGTGTCAGCACAGAAGCACAGTTTTTAAGGACAATAGGAGGCACTCCATCAGGTCCATAAGCCTTCTGAGAGTTGAGACCAGAGAGGGCATAGAAAGCATAATTAGGAAGAGTCTTAATAACAGGCATAAAGGAGTCAGAGGGGGGATGAGTAGGAGGAATATGCCCATAATCGTCCATGGTGGAGTTCTTACAGAAAGTTTGAGCGAAGAGTTCAGCCTTAGAGACAGATGAGACGGCAGTGCTGCCGTCAGGGTTAAGGAGAGGAGGGAAAGAGGAAGAAGTGAAATTGGAGGAGATATTTTTGGCTAGATGCCAGAAGTAACGGGAAGAATTAGAAGAAGCAAGGTGTTGACATTTTCTATTTATAAAAGAAGTTTTGGTAAGTCGGAGAATAGATTTCACACGATTCCGGGCTGAAATGTATAGATCAAAGTTAGTGGGAGTTCGAAGGCTCTGGAACCTTTTGTGAGCTGCCTCTTTATCTTTAATAGGACGAGAACAAGCGTGATTAAACCAAGGCTTTTTAGCATGAGGAGTAGAGAAAGTACGTGGAATGTATGCCTCCATTCCAGAGACAATCACCTCTGTGATGCGCTGATCACACACAAAGGGGTCTCTCTCCTGGAAGCAATAATCATTCCACGGAAATTGAAATGTACATCCTCAGGTCGTCCCACCGAGCTGAAGCAAAATGCCAGAAGCATCGCCTCTTCGGTGGGTCCAGAGGATGTACAGGAGCGATAGGACAGGATACAGAAATAAGGTTATGATCGGAGGAGCCCAACGGAGAGAACAGTTTGACAGAGTAAGCAGAAGGATTAGAGGTAAGGAAGAGATGCATACTCCATACGAGGGCCGACAAGGCCCCTGTATATGGATAGCAACTGCGCGGGGGAGAAGGACTGGCGGAGACGATACAGAACGCCCAACCTCGAGGAAGCTGATTTGGTGAGAGAGGAGAGGTGAAGTTACTAGTTAAGATTTTGAGTTAAGGATAGACGGAGGATATTTAGTGTTGAAGAAGGTGACAGCTGAGTGTTGTCGAATAATAGGGGATAGGTGTTTGGAAGATTGCGTCGAGTTGATAGGTGGAGAAATTGTGTTTTTGAGGCACTGAAGGACACAAGGTTCCTTCTACCCCAATCGGAAATGATAGCAAGGTCCGAGGTTAAGCGTTCTGCAGCCTCCAGTTTGGAGTCATGTACTTCCTGTTGGGATGGTCGTCTATTGAAAGAAGTTGAATAATGCAGAGTGGAGTCGTTGACGTATGAGTGGACAGGACAGTTTGTTTTGGAAAGAAGATCGTTGATGAATAACAGGAAGAGAGTGGGTGATAGGACAGAGCCCTGTGGAACACCACTGTTGATAGGTTTAGGGGAAGAACAGTAACCATCTACCACCGCAGAGATAGAACGACCGGAAAGGAAATTGGAGATAAAGGAACAGAGAGAGGGATAGAATCCGAAAGAAGGCAGTTTAGAAAGCAAAGATTTGTGCCAGACTCTATCGAAGGCTTTCGATATGTTTAGCGCAACAGAGAAAGTTTCACCGAAACGGCTAAGAGAGGATGACCAAGTGTCAGTTAAGAGAGCAAAAAGATCGCCAGTACAACTCCTCTTGCGGAACCCATACTGGCGATCAAATAGAAGGTTAGAAGTGGAAAGGTGCTTTTGAATCTTCCGGTTAAGGATTGATTCAAAAACTTTAGATAGACAGGAAAGTAAAGGTATAGGGGGAGGGGGGTAGTTTGAGGGATTGGAACGGTCACCCTTCTTAGGCACAGGCTGCACGAAGGCGTACTTCCAGCAGGAAGGAAAGGTAGATGTTGATAGGCAGAGGCGAAAGAGTTTGACCAGGGTGTCAGCACGGAAACACAGTTTTTAAGGACAATAGGAGGCACTCCATCAGGTCCAGAAGACTTCTGAGAGTTGAGGCCAGAGAGGGCATAGAAAACATCATTATGAAGAATCTTAATTATAGGCATAAAGAAGTCAGAGGGGGGATGAGTAGGAGGAATATGCCCAGAATCGTCCAGGGTGGAGTTCTTAAAGAACGTTTGAGCGAAAAGTTCAGCCTTAGAGATCGATGAGACGGCGGGGCTGCCGTTAGGGTTAAGGTGAGGAGGAAAAGAGGAAGAAATGAAACTGGAGGAGATATTTTTGGCTAGATGCCAGAAGTCACGGGAAGAATTAGAGAAAGCAAGGTTTTAGCATTTTCTATTGATGAAGGAGTTTTTGGTAAGCCGGAGAACAGATTTGCCATAATTCCGGGCAGAAATATAAAGGTCATGATCAGGAGGAGTGCGAAGGCTCTGGTACCTTTTGTGAGCTGCCTCTCTATCTTTAATAGCACGAGAACAAGCATGATTAAACCAAGGCTTTTTAGCATGAGAAGTAGAGACAGAACGTGAAATGTATGCCTCCATTGCAGAGACAATCACCTCTGTCATGCGATGGGAACACACAGAGGGGTCTCTCTCTTGGAAGCAGTAATCATTCCACGGGAAATCAGAAAAGTACATCCTCAGGTCGTCCCACCGAACTGAAACAAAATGGCAGAAGCATCGCCTCTTCGGTGGGTCCAGGGGGTGTACAAGAGTGATAGGACAGGATACAGAAATAAGGTTGTGATCAGAGGAGCCCAACGGAGAGAACAGTTTGACAGAGTAAGTACGTAGAGGGGTTAGAAGTAAGGAAGAGGTCCATTATTTTGGGCCTGTCTCCAAGACGGTCGGGGATACGTGTAGGGTACTGAACCAACTGCTATAGATCGTTGAGGAGAGCAAAGTTGTAGGCTTGTTCACCAGGCTGGTCAGTGAAAGAGGATGAAAGCCAAAGCTGGTGGTGAACATTGAAATCTCCCAAGATGGAGATTTCAGAGAAGAGAGAGTGGGTCAAAATGTGCTCCACTTTAGAGTTCAGGTAGTCAAAGAATTTTACAAGGTCAGTAGAGTTAGATGAGAGATAAACAGCACATATGTATTTAGTAATAGAATGGCAATGAAGTCTTAGCCAGATGGTGGAACATTCAGAAGAGTCAAGGTCGTAGGCATGAGAGCAAATGATGTCGTTGCGCACGTAGGCGCAACATCCAGCTTTGGATTGAAATTTAGGATAGAGATAGTAGGAGGGAACAGAGTAGAGATTGCTGTCAGTAGCCTCAGGGACCTGTGTTTCGGTGATGAAGAGAAGGTGAGGTTTAGAGGAGGAGAGATGGTGTTCCACTGAATGAAAATTAGAACGAAGACCGCGAATGTTGCAGAAATTGATAAGAACCCTACTTGTTCCGTATTTGGCTGTCTGAATGGTTAAGCAGATAAAATTCAGTACTTTAAACTTGTAGTGAGCGCATTTTTCGGTTAATCACAAAACCAGTCCGTATAATTATGTATTTGTCAAGGGTCGACATAAAATACGTGTTAAGTACGCGACATAACGTCCCTCCTCCCTCCCTCCTGCCCTCACCAGCAGCGGGCAGCTGCTGTCAGTCATGACAGGCCAGAGAAATTTTAGGGTTGCCACCCGTTTCTGAAAATATAGGTTCGTTCCGTATTGGTGAGCGAGGTGTTGCGTTCCTTATTTTTATGATCTCAAGGTGGTAACCCTAGGTGCCACCGACCCGCTTCCTGCCCTGTCACCACGACAAGCTGACTCCCCTTGAAAGGGGTGGCGATCACGAGTCAGACAAGTGATCTACCTAGTTAAGGTGGAGGAGTTGGTCCAGCACCCTACACATATTCCCGACCGTCTTGGAGACCGGCCCAACATTCTAGACCTCTTCCTTACCTCAAACCCTTCTGCTTATTCCGTCAAATTGTTTTCTCCGTTGGGCTCCTACGATTACAATCTTATTTCTGCATTCTGTCCTATCGCTCCTGTACACCCTCTGGACCCACCATAGAGGCGATGCTTCTGGCATTTTGCTTCAGCTCGATGGGACGATCTGAGGATGTACTTTTCCAATTTCCCGTGGAATGATTATTGCTTCCAGGATAGAGACCCCTCTGTGTGTGCTCAGCGCATCACAGAGGTGATTGTCTCTGGAATGGAGGCATACATTCCACGTTCTTTCTCTACTCCTCACGCTAAAAAGTCTTGGTTTAATCACGCTTGTTCTCGTGCTGTCAATGATAGAGAGGCAGCTCACAAAAGGTACCAGAGCCTTCAAACTAATGCTAATTATGAACTTTACATTTCTGCCCGGAATCGTGCCAAATCTATTCTCCGACTAACCAAAAACTCTTTCATTAATAGAAAATGCCAAAACCTTGCTTTCTCTAACTCTTCCCGTGACTTCTGGCATCTAGCCAAAAACATCTCCAACTTCACTTCTTCATCTTTCCCTCCACTCCTCAGTCCTGAAGGCAACACTGCCGTCTCATCTATCTCTAAGGCTGAACTCTTCTCTCAAACTTTTTCTAAAAACTCCACTCTTGACGATTCTGGGCATATTCCTCCTACTCATCCCCCCTCTGACTCTTTTATGCCTGTTATAAAGATTCTTCAAAATGATGTTTTCTATGCCCTCTCTGGCCTCAGTCCTCAGAAGGCTTGTGGACCTGATGGAGTGCCTCCTATTGTCCTTAGAAACTGTGCCTCCGTGCTGTCACCCCGCCTGGTCAAACTCTTTCGCCTCTGCCTGTCAACATCTACCTTTCCTTCCTGCTGGAAGTATGCCTTCATACAGCCTGTGCCTAAGAAGGGTGACCGTTCCAATTTGATAGGGTTTGGCACAAATCTTTGCTTTCCAAACTACCCTCCTACGGTTTCTATCCTTCTCTCTGTACCTTTATCTCCAGTTTCCTTTCTGACCGTTCTATTTCTGCTGTGGTAGACGGTCACTATTCTTCCCCTAAACCTATTAACAGTGGTGTCCCACAGGGTTCTATCCTATCCCCCACTCTCTTTCTGTTGTTCATTGATGATCTTCTTTCCAAAACGAACTGTCCTATCCATTCCTACGCCGATGATTCCACTCTACATTACTCAATTTATATTAATAGAAGACTCACCCTACATGAACTTAACGATTCAAGGCTGAAGGCAACAGAATGCTTAGCCGCAGACCTTACTATTATTTCCGATTGGGGCAAGAGGAACCTGGTGTCCTTCAACGCCTCAACAACACAGTCTCGTAACCTATCCACTCGACACAATCTTCCAAACAACTATCCCCTATTATTTGACAACACTCAGCTATCACCTTCCTCAACACTAAACATCCTCGATCTATCCTTAACTCAAAATCTCAACTGGAAACTTCATATCTCATCTCTTACTAAATCAGCTTCCTCGAGGCTGGGCGTTCTGTACCGTCTCCGCCAGTTCTTCTCCCCCGCACAGTTGCTGTCCATTTACAGGGGTCTTGTCCGCCCTCGTATGGAGTATGCATCTCATGTGTGGGGGGGGGGGTCCACTCGCACAGCTCTCCTTGACAGAGTGGAATCAAAGGCTCTTCGTCTCATCAGCTCTCCTCCTCATACTGATAGTCTTGTACCTCTCAAATTCCGCCGGCATGTTGCCTCTCTTTCTATCTTCTATCGATATTTTCATGCTGACTGCTCCTCTGAACTTGCTAACTGTATGCTTCCCCTCCTCCCGTGGCCCCGCTGCACACGACTTTCTACTCATGCTCATCCCTATACTGTCCAAACCCTTTATGCAAGAGTTAACCAGCATCTTCACTCTTTCATCCCTCACGCTGGTAAACTCTGGAACAATCTTCCTTCATCTGTATTTTATCCTGCCTACGACTTGAACCTTTTCAAGAGGAGGGTATCAGGACACCTCTCCTCCCGAAATTGACCTCTGATTTTGGACACTCCTTTTAACCTCTGTTCGGGAGCAGTGAGTAGCGAGCCTTTTTTTACTTTTTTTTTCTTTACGCCCTTGAGCTGTCTCCTTAGCTGTAAAAAAAAAAATAAAAAAAAATACGGTATAGCTGCTATCAATAAGACACGCGAATTCAGCCCCTTTGGATCCCGTCTAGACAGGGTAGGAAGGGGAGGTAATAGGGAAAAAAGGTGGTGTTGGGGACTATGGGACGCTAACATGATTTGCTCCCACGTTAAATGTCTTTCAGAAAAAAAGAGAAAAAAAAAGAGAATAGCACATTTTAGTATCATGCCACTCCCTCTCAAGGCCTTAAACTGCTACCTTTCATAAAACATCCGGTGGCACGATACCGAGCTGTGTTTCGACACTTACATTCCTATATTAATATGTACAGGATATTATATACATTAGTGCCTTACATTGCTCGGTCAATTAAAAGTCGCGACCTCCCGACCCACCGTACCCCTAAAGGCATGTACCTACCCATGTTACATTATTTCCATTGTGTACTAGTTCAGCGTGGTCTTGTAACATTTGCTTTAAAGATGATTATACAAGTCAGAGCCCGCCTAACGATACAACACAGGGAAATGACAATGATAACATAAATAATAATATAAGTAACAAGAAATGGGTAATGTACATAAGGGGTGAGGTAAACTGGTCTAGAGCCATGGACATGGACAGCTGATTCCAATTCCGAGAAAACATAATAAAAAGTTAGCTCGAAAAGATTAATATTTACATATTTCATCCTAGAAAAAAAAAATTGACTAAACTGTCATCAGGATACATTGTAAAAGAGCTATTGGGAAAAGTGACAAATATCCTTGAAGGAGCTCCTCTATAAGTTGAACTTTCGGGACACACTACCGATACAAAACTGTCACAATAGGGAAGTGTGAAAAGAGGTAGTGTTATCCGTAAAGTCTCCCAAGGAAGAATAATAGTTACAATGTAATGACAAGGAAAAGTCTGTAGAGCCTTGAAAGCATCGTCTGGATCAGCACCACTGCGCAAACATCAACGCAAAAAGGGAAACTGAATAATGAAAGCGATACCCCGTTTTTCAGGGCTACAGTACTATAAAAGAAAATCCTGTCACAAAGTTGTGAAATCACCGTTGTAACTAACCTCACTGAAATATTTAAATCCAGCATTAATAGTTGATTAATGTAATTCCAGCATTAATATACAACAATTAAAAAAGAAAAATGGTCAAGCCACTAAATTTCCACCTATCCCCCGATCGGAACGAACGTGGATGACGGACATCAAGCAAAGTCAGGGAGAAACCTCAGAAAGTAGTATTAAAAGCAAAACAGCATCTGCTCAAGTTTAATGAAGTCTGTCTATGCAGGAATAATGTCTTTGTTTCAAGCAGTAGCAAATGAGGTTCAAAGGTTATATGTACCTATCTCTATATTATTCAACACCCTCTGTTATTACGGTTCCAAACAAACAAGATTGCCCTGCATCAGCAATAAAAAAAGAAAATAGTGAGTTAGAGTGAAAAGTATTACTCAAGCACTCCCCTCTCGCATGAAAAAGATGCAGGCAAAAGCTCTGAAACCAAACATAATAAATTAGTAATCTAAAATTTTCCTATTAGTGCGTTCAACAAGGCGGTTGCTGGCTGGGTGATAACTGACTGTAAAGCTTTGTTTTATGCCAAATTGATTGCATATTTCTTCTAAAAGTTGATTGCGAAACTCAGCCCCATTATCACTTACCAACACTCGAGGCGTGGAGGATGGACAAAACAGATGAGTTACTTGGGCTTGAGCAATGGACTTAGCAGATTTATCTTTCACCGGGGCTAAAATAACGTACCGAGACAAGTGATCTACACAAACCAAAAGATACTAGAGCCCTGCCAAGCGCCGGATCCAAAGAGAAGGCTGCTTACCGACATCGGTATTGTTAAGGTGCGGTCACACTAGCTACTGATATCGCTGGATCCAGCGGTACGGCTTGATCGGGCAGCACAAGCGATTAATACCGGCTGCTCTGAGCTATCGATACGGATCGTTTTCACCGGCCGTACTGCTAGCGATAGCCGAATGGAAGGTAATAAGAAACTATCGTTTATTCAGCATATGTGCAATCAAAAAATATTCCATTTCTTTTTTTGGGAAGTACTTTAAATGCGTAATAAAAGAGCTAGACGACAATACAAGAAAATTTCCAAATGTATTTTTTTTCTTTAATGGAAGAATTTGACCTCGGTGACTTTCCAACGGGTCACCTGTACAGCAAGAGCAAACACACTTCCCAGCCATGGTCTTATCCACTTTCGTTTCACTTTTCTTCTTTAAGTCCTCACTGGCTACAAAACAAGTGGCAAGAGTAATTGTGGACAGAGCGAATCCAAAAAGTGCTTCCTCCATAGCGGCTAGTGTTATGATATGATCAGCTAGCTAGCTAACTAGCGGATTTTGCCTGTGGTGTGACCAGACTGCCGCGCGTATCGCTGGCAAGCCAGCGGAAACAAAAGCCAGGCTAGCGTTAATAATAGCAAGTGTGACCGTAGCTTTACCAAGCGTTTGCCCGGACGACATCGCTAAATTCAGATCCAAAGAGGAGACTTAATGATATCGCTCGGGCCTCGCTACTGCAGAAAGCCAACTGATTGGGTAAGCGCCACGATGATGCCATCAGACTCGACAGCCAATCACAGCAATTCTTTGAAAAATTTTCAGCCAAACATACGGCTGCCTCGCTCAGCTGTGGCGGCCAACGTTGCCAGATTGTAGTGCTCAGTCGCTTATATTTCCGACTTCCTACCCCAAAACGGTCCTCTGGGCTGCAGCAACGAAACTCATTTATAGTTATCGTTAAAAGAGTTAGCTCCTGATGTTTCTTGGAAATAGTTAGGCAACTTAGGCGTTAAAAACCGGTAAATACTATGCTCTGAGTACGATAACCCTCACCTTACACACGGCAGGAAAGTACTTTTACCCAGAAAATGGTTGAACCACTAAGGAAAATGCGGCGGCCGAGGTTCAGTGAGTCTGAGCTGTTGACAATGGTTGAGGAGGTAGAGAAGAGAGAGGCAGTCATCATGGGGAAACATGACTACGGGGTATAACGGAAGAAGCAGCAGCCTATAGCTGGCAGCAAGTCGTCCTCAGCCTCTTATGGTTGCCGATTTCCGACACAGAAACTTTCTCCTGGGCCCCGATAATTGGATTCATATATTGTTATAGTCATAATGATTGATTAGTAATGCTTCTGGGCAATAGTTAAGGGTAAGAAACCGGTAAATACGATGCTCCGAGTACGACAATCTGGCAATGGTGCTTAGAGATGCCAGATTTTCTTGTGACATTTTCTTTAACGGGGAGGGGCCGGGATGCAGGTGATCAGCAGCGAGGCAGCGCTTGTGTTGATATTTTAGTCGTGTGCAGTGTGTACAGATCATCATTTTATAATTTAATTTGCTCTGTGTACTCTAAAACCTATATTGATGGTAAAAAATCACAACTATGTTTATCATGATGAACTTCGCTACGTTTACAAGTGGTCTGGGGCTCTCGTTAAGTTAACCACGCTGTGACGTCATAGTTTAGCTTCTTGGATGCCATTAACGAATGTTTACATCGGTATCTCAGTTAGCGAGCTCGCTAACGCTTCTCGGATCCAGCGCCTGGTGTATGGCGGGAAGTTGTAGCAAGTCAATAGAAACTACATCCCAAGGTCGGTCAGGGGGAGGATATTCCAGGATTGGCGCAGGCCTAGGCACCGTTCCTTTATGTTGAGCAAGCTTAACACACTTAGCCACATACGCGTCAATATCTACACGCATTGGTTGGCCAAAAATAGACCACTCGGGCCGCTGTAAAAGTGCCTTCCTCTCCGGGTGACCAGCAATCACCGCATCATGAACTAAGTTCAGCACCGCAGGCACATAACACTCCGGTATCACAAACTGCGAGACAGACTCCTTTTTATGGGGCCAGTAGAGGCACAAAACGTCGTCCTGTGACAAGAAAAATTGTGAAAAAGACACAGGTAATGGTGGGAGACTTGTTTCATCACTCGACTCTAGAGCGTATATTACTTTACTCCAAACGTCAAGTCGGCGCTGGGCTGCTGCTAAATCCTTTAGAGTAATATTTGCAATTGCAGTGAACGTTTCTGCCACTGAGCCAACAGATATATTTCTAAACAAGGAATCCCCGACGACATTTGCGAGTCCTGGTAAATTTAAAGGTTGGCCCAATTCTTGGATGGTGCAAATCGACCGGTGAGGTCTCGACCCTTAAAAAGCTCGGTGACTGGCGCATGGTCTGTAAATACAGTGATATGATATCCAAGGATAATATCTCTAAAACGTTTAAGAGCCCAAACAACCACTAGGGTTTTCTGATGCGTTACTGAATAGTTCGACTCAGCTTGGTTCAAAGTAAAAGCTCAAGGTGGCAACCCTAGGTGCCACCGACCCACTTCATGCCCCGTCACTATGGCAAGGTGACTCCTCATGGATGGAGTGGCGATCACGAGTCAAACAAGTGATCTCCCTAGTTAAGGTGGGGGCATACGGTATAGCTGCTATAAATAAGACACGTGAATTCAGGCCCTTTGGGCCCTGTCTAGACAGGGTAGGAAGGGGAGGTAATAGGGAAAAAAAAAGGTGGTGTTGGGGACTACGGGACACTAACATGATTTGCTCCCGCGTTGAATGTCTTTCAGAGAGAGAAAAAAAAGAGAAAAAGAGGATAACAATGAAATCACGAAAATAAAATATTTATTATGTAGATGCGACCCTTGTGTAATATTGTATATTATCTCATAGGACCAAGGCTTACTTGGAGCGGAATGGATGTTTGTTAGCATGAATGATTCTACCTTGTAATACGAAAACTTACATCCTGATCAGCATAACGTAATCTACGGTAATACATAGTGGCTAGCAGAACTTTTCCGGACACCATAGGTGGTGATGCGGCAATGATAGTGGACGTCGTTGTAGTGGGGCATACGTCATGGATACACATTGCCTCGATGCTCACCTCCTTCATGTTGGCCCTTGAGTCTGTGGTGGGACCAGGGTGAAATCCAAGTTACCAGTGTTTGGCTTTTCCCTGGTTTCTACAGGTATCCATTTATCGACCAGTACGGAATGGAAGATGAAGTTGGGTGAGCTTCGCCCCGACTGACCAGGCCGAGATTCCAAGCCAAGCCCACAGATTCGTAGCTTGGTGTACTAACCACTGCGCCATTGAAGTGGCAGTGGCGGTGGTTGTGGATGCGGCGTGGTGATCGTAAAATATGAGGCATTATCATGTTGTTGGTGGTAGTAGTAGTGGTGGATGAGGTGCGGTAGTGGTGGTATCAGGTGGAATTTCGGGTTATGGTCAGTGGTGGGATTCAATTTTTTTAAGAACAGGTTCTCTCACTCCAGTACTCGCTAACAACAGGTTATCGCACTATCACAGTCTCTAGAAGCAAACAATACTGATATGGTTAAATCCATGCACATCCTACTTTCAATAAATATTTTGTCAGTCTTACCTCTTCCATTTTTTGTTCTATTTGACCCCATCCATCAGCACGGCAATGTCGTCAATAACTATACGGTTGATCAGAATGCATCAAAAGTCTATTGAGCTTATTTTTGTGTCTCGGCCCTATGCCTATACTATATATGGCATATTAATAGATTCAAACGGTTATCAAAGTGATCTTGACATATTTAAGATCGCCATTCTTTGTGTCGTGATGCGTGACTACAGAAAATAATACCTACAGCCTCTCAAAAAGAAAAAGAAAAAACTACCAGTTACAGTGGTGTCGGCAGAAATGTTGTTGTTGTTGTTGTCAGGGCCGCGAAGATCTGAAGATCATTATGAGCCCTGGGGAAGTCCTGTGAGGTTATCACAGGCGTGACAGCTGGCCTGTGTTCTTCAGGAAGACACAGGTGAGGCGGATGACAGCTGGTTGCCGTGAGGGGAAGTAATTCAAGTAAACAAAACCAGCTGGCAGCGGTTGCTGTCGGTGTAGCCTTTGTAACGGCGCTATCGTTCGAATCGGTGATACCACATCCGTCTTGAACCCGTGTTCGGCTCCACCCGACATAAAATCTGGTTTAGTCGTGTGTTTGACTTATCAAAGGCTAGAAACAGATCTATGAGGGGTTTACCAAAATAAGTTATAAGTAAACGGTGTTCATGGGGGAAAAATTGAGAACCCCTGATTTAAGCTAACAGTATCAACCGGTTCTCGGGATTGAAGAGAACAGGTTCTTGCGAACCGGTGCGAACCGGTTGAATCCCGTCACTGGTAATGGTGATCGTGAAACTTCATAGAATTTGGAGTTGTTGTGATCAATTAACTTGTAGATTTTTGGGTTATAATGATCATGATGACAGATAGAATTTTGGGTTATAGTGGCTTGGTGATGATGGGGGCGGAGATCAGTTAAGGTGAAACAGTGGTGATATTTTGTGGGGCATCGTAAGCGCTTTTGAAAGAGGACGCTAGAATCAAACAACATTCAGGTATTGTTTCGCTGATACATACTACAGCCCCTTCCAGTCACTAAGCAGACAATGTTCAAAGACCACACGACCATTACTTCCTTGTGATATACGTAGTCAATGCGTTTGGTGAAGACATGCATACCAGGCATAGACCCAGAAATGTCACACCTAGCCTCCTCTCTTCTACTTCACAGACCGACAGACAAAGCAGCATCGGACGCAGGGCAACAGCAAGTATTATTGACTCTCAGTCAGTTGGAGGAGATTCGGCGCCAAGTTGCAACTGGCATGCAGACCACACATGTATTTGTCCTGTATCACCTGGAGCAGATTGCCAAGAAAAAATCAGGCAAAGAAGCGGCCCAGGTGAAGGCGGTGCTTGCCGAGGCCGCGGACCGTCTCAGGTAAGCAAGCATTCATGGCCGCAATGACTAACCACCGTCATAATTTGTAAGGTAAAGAGAACGGAAGGTACCTCCACACCGGCCATTTCGCGTACGGCGTGACGTCACGCTTTAGGAGGTTCTGGTAGAGTAGATGCTGTGCACTTGGTTGGTGGCAGGCGTGTCTTGATAACTCCTCGAACCTCTTTCTTCTCAATTTCTGCAACATTCGCGGTCTTCGCTCTAATTTTCATTCTGTGGAACATCATCTCTCCTCCTCTAAACCTCACCTTCTCTTCCTTACCGAAACACAGGTTTCTGAGGCTAGTGACAGCAATATCTACTCTATTCCCTCCTACTATCTCTATCCTAAATTTCAATCCAAAGCTGGATGTTGCGCCTACGTGCGCAGCGACATCACCTGCTCTCGTGCCCACGACCTTGACTCTTCTGAATTTTCTACCATCTGGCTAAGACTTCATTGTCATTCTATTACTAAATACATCTGTGCTGTTTATCTCTCACCTAACTCTACCAACTATGTAAAATTCTTTGACTATTTGAATTCTAAAGTGGAGCACATCTTGACCCACTCTCCCTTCGCTGAAATCTCCATCCTAGGAGATTTCAATGTTCACCACCAGCTTTGGCTTTCATCCTCTCTCACTGACCATCCTGGTGAACAAGCCTACAACTTTGCTATCCTCACACGTATTCCCGACCGTCTTGGAGACCGGCCCAACATTCTAGACCTCTTCCTTACCTCAAACCCTCCTGCTTATTCTGTCAAACCGTTCTCTCCGTTGGGCTCCTCCGATCACAATCTTATTTCTGCATCCTGTCCTATCGCTCCTGTACACCCTCTGGACCCACCGAAGAGGCGATGCTTCTGGCATTTTGCTTCAGCTCGGTGGGACGACCTGAGGATGTACTTTTCCGATTTCCCGTGGAATGATTATTGCTTCCAGGATAGAGACCCCTCTGTGTGTGCTCAGCGCATCACAGAGGTGATTGTCTCTGGAATGGAGGCATACATTCCTCGTTCTTTCTCTACTCCTCACGCTAAAAAGCCTTGGTTTAATCACACTTGTTCTCGTGCTGTCAATGATAGAGCGGCAGCTCACAAAAGGTACCAGAGCCTTCAAACTAATGCTAATAATGAACTTTACATTTCTGCCCGAAATCGTGCCAAATCTATTCTCCGACTAACCAAAAATTCTTTCATTAATAGAAAATGCCAAAACCTTGCTTTCTCTAACTCTTCCCGTGACTTCTGGCATCTAGCCAAAAACATCTCCTCCAATTTCACTTCTTCATCTTTCCCTCCACTCCTCAGTCCTGACGGCAACACTGCCGTCTCATCTATCTCTAAGGCTGAACTCTTCTCTCAAACTTTTTCTAAAAACTCCACTCTGGACGATTCTGGGCATATTCCTCCTACTCATCCCCCCTCTGGCTCCTTTATGCCTGTTATAAAGATTCTTCAAAATGATGTTTTCTATGCCCTCTCTGGCCTCTATCCTCAGAAGGCTTATGGACCTGATGGAGTGCCTCCTATTATCCTTAAAAACTGTGCCTCCGTGCTGTCACCCTGCCTGGTCAAACTCTTTCGCCTCTGCCTGTCAACATCTACCTTTCCTTCTTGCTGGAAGTATGCCTTCATACAGCCTGTGCCTAAGAAGGGTGACCGCTCCAATCCCTCAAACTACCGTCCTATAGCTTTACTTTCTTGTCTATCTGAAGCTTTTGAATCAATCCTTAACCGGAAAATTTAAAAGCACTTTTCCACTTCTGACCTTCTATCTGATCGCCAGTATGGGTTCCGCAAGGGGCGTTCTACTGGTGATCTCCTAGCCTTCTTAACTGACTCTTGGTCATCCTCTCTTAGCAGTTTCTTTGCTATTGCGCTGGACATATCAAAAGCTTTTGATAGGGTTTGGCATAAATCTTTGCTTTCCAAACTACCCTCCTACGGTTTATATCCTTCTCTCTGTATCTTTATCTCCAGTTTCCTTTCTGACCATTCTATTTCTGCCGTGGTAGATGGTCACTGTTCTTCCCCTAAATCTATTAACAGTGGTGTCCCACAGGGTTCTGTCCTATCTCCCACTCTTTTTCTGTTGTTCATTGATGATCTTCTTTCCAAAACGAACTGTCCTATCCATTCCTACGCCGATGATTCCACTCTGCATTACTCAACTTCTTTTAATAGAAGACCCACCCTACAGGAACTTAACGACTCAAGGCTGGAGGCTGCAGAACGCTTAGCCTCAGACCTTACTATTATTTCCGATTGGGGCAAGAGGAACCTGGTGTCCTTCAGCGCCTCAAAAACACAGTTTCTCCACCTATCCACTCGACACAATCTTCCAAACAACTATCCCCTATTCTTTGACAACACCCAGCTATCACCTTCCTCAACACTAAACATCCTCGGTCTATCCTTAACTCAAAATCTCAACTGGAAACTTCATATCTCATCTCTTACTAAATCAGCTTCCTCGAGGCTGGGCGTTCTGTACCGTCTCCGCCAGTTCTTCTCCCCCGCACAGTTGCTGTCCATATACAGGGCCTTGTCCGCCCTCGTATGGAGTATGCATCTCATGTGTGGGGGGGCTCCACTCACACAGCTCTTCTGGACAGAGTGGAGGCTAAGGCTCTTCGTCTCATCAGCTCTCCTCCTCATACTGATAGTCTTCTACCTCTTAAATTCCGCCGCAACGTTGCCTCTCTTTCTATCTTCTATCGATATTTCCACGCTGACTGCTCTTCTGAACTTGCTAACTGCATGCCTCCCCCCGCTGCACTCGACTTTCTACTCATGCTCATCCCTATACTGTCCAAACCCCTTATGCAAGAGTTAACCAGCATCTTCACTCTTTCATCCCTCACGTTGGTAAACTCTGGAACAATCTTCCTTCATCTGTATTTCCTCCTGCCTACGACTTGAACTCTTTCAAGAGGAGGGTATCAGGACATCTCTCCTCCCGTATTTGATCTTGCTTTCGGCCACCTCTTTTGTTTCTTTTTTTAGGAGCAGCGAGCAGCGGGCTTTTTTTTATTATTGTTTTCTTTTTTTGTGTGCCCTTGAGCTGCCTCCTTTGTTGTAAAAAAAAAAAAATACGGACGGCCTCCATATTGGAGCGGTAAAGTTCAAAATCTAATTATAACAAGTCTGTTCACGCGCAGGGGAAGTGGCAGGCGAGGTGACGTCATATTACTTCAGTGGTTCCGATGACAGAAAACGGAGTAATTGATGGGTGACTTGCATTGTTTTATTTAGTCCACTGTATACTACCTTTTCAGTCATACTATTTTTCCTTTATTAACTGCAAATGTACCATTATTATTTAAAAAAAAATCATATATATAAGTAGTAAGATTAAAAAGTTATTTATATCTCTATTCTCCTTGTTCTTATTGTTTACTTAGTTAATAATACAGGTGAGAGGTGGGCCAATTTACACTACTATACTAGTACATTACTGTGTAAAATAATAATTTGTTAGGAATTAAGGGTTGTTTAGGGAGGTACAGGTAGTTCGATAGCTAAAAATAAGTATTACTGACAATGCAACCGGGCTCGGATAGGAGGTTCTGGGGTTGTTCCTGAAAGGATGAGTTGGGAACTCGTTGCCACTTGGTCAGTCTCTCAGTAGCAAGCGGCCTGTTCACAACTCCTTCCTCCCTGCCTCGGCTGCAGCACGCTTATAACTACAACTTGCTACTACAACAAGGGCCGGCCTCACACAACGCCGACCAATTCAGACTACTAAATCTGCAATCCCTCAACATCCAAGCTAAGTGACTCACGGGTTATTCTCTTGCGGGTCCCTGAGGGGAGAACTAAATGTTTGTGGGCGCCTAGCAAGGTGATATTCTACTATTTATGAGGTAAGTTGGCTGGGTGTGAGTTCGGTCTGGACGTGTTGCTCTAAATTAGCAACATATTTCAGATTTAATAGTAGTTACCGAGCCAATATATTTCAGGTTTAACCATAAATTGCTCGGTAACCCAGCACGGCCTGCCAGGCCACGTTGCCCAGTAAACACAAGTTGTTGAACTGACTCCTCTTCACATAAGGCCACCTCCCTCTGTATTAATTTACATTGCTTCCTTGTTTTTAAACCTCCAACTTAACCTGCGCTATGCGGGTGGCATTAGTGGGCCACTCTTACGTTAAGTACTTAGAGAGACTCCCCGAGTGGCAACACTGACCTTGGACAGGGGGGAGGAGATAAGCTTTGAATTTGAATTCTTGGCTCAGTCCGGCAAGGACTACTTACATTTCTTGAGCAACCAGGAGGTACTTGAAACCTTAGGCAACCAAAACCTTGACGTATTGGTCACTAATCTTGGGGAAACTCCATAGTCGATACAGTGGGTAATAACGAAATAAACCTCAGAGCAAGTGAACTTTATAAAAGGCTGCGTCAAATAGTTGGCCCCAATTGTTTAACTCTGGCAGTTAAGATTGAACCCAGGTTTTGGTCCGCGGGTAACAAATTTGAAACCCCTGAACCAGTAGAATACAACCGCCGGAGACAGGTTTTGAAATAACTTCCTTAGTAAGACCCTCAAAAAACATAAGCTGATTGATAATGTGATACTGCTAGGGGCGGGCAACTATCTGAACCACCCCAAGTATTTTGTAGACGGGGTTCACTTGAAACAGGAGGGTTTAAAAAGGTACAGGATGGCCATTATGGGTGGGATTAAATACGCGCTCAGCCATCGCAAGTAATTAGGATCCAGTGCGGCGAACTCTAGCTTCATTCAACTGAATGTGCTGCGGTCTTTGCATTGGGCCCTGAGGATTGCCTTGGCTGGGTGCGTGCTCGTTCCGTACCTCGGCCCTTAATTGGGGGTCGGACCAGTTAGCTCCCCTGCAATGAATATTTGAGGAATTTGTAGGTAAATTTTAAGTAAAATTTTATTGGTAACGCACTTTTATATATTTTTTTTATCATGTCTGGATCTAGGGAGGAAAAACTGAATGAGGTTGACCATAAAGAGTTAATTAGTTCATTGCGCAGAAAAAGGAGTGTTCACAAACGCAAGATCACCATTAACGTAAATAAGTTAAATGGGTTGAATGAAGCTATCCAGTTGACACCCTCTTTCCGTAAAAACCGTTTAAAGGAGATTGAAGCTGAGCTTGAACAAATCAAGAATTATAACAAGGAAATTAATGACCTTATGGAACAGCATAATGTGAGTGTTCATGACGAGAAGTACTTTTATAAAGAACTTCATTCCCAAGTAGATTATTCGGTGCAAACTAGCGATGACTTGGATCAGTATTCTGTAAATGCTCAAGTTGAACTTGTTAGCAATGCTTCAGCCGATAAACTCCTGGACGTAACGACTAATTTAAACCTAGGTGGAGGTAAGACCCCTCCACTTCAGTGTGGAACCTTTACAGGGAAGGAGAAAGATAAATTTGAATTCAATACCTTCCTAACACAGTTTGATACTGTTATTGGTTTAAGAAAAAAAAAAAAAACTTAACGGACTCTGCCAAACATTCGTACCTGTATGGGTACTTAAGGTATTACGCTCTTTCGGTAGTCAAACACTTAACCATCTCAGAGGCCAGATGTTCAAACAAGAGTTTCTAGATGTGAAATACATCATAGATGAAACTTACAAAAAACATTTTGAAAGCAGCACCTACTGGGGAATTTGACTCTGATTATACTTCTGTTAAAGTTTGACTCTGATTATACTTCTGTTAAAGTTTATCTGAATGAAATGAGGTCTTACCTATATGAGTTAAAGGTTAATGATGTTGACCTACTTGCAGAAGAAACTGCTGGACGCTCTTTGTTCGATCAGTCACATTGTTTTTAATAAACTACCTGTGGCCGTAAAGAGAGAGTTGGTACATAGGTTGTCCAATAATAATCCTACCTTAACTGACATTTTTGCGAATAGCAACGATGCCATAAAAACTTTAATTAATACTGCACCGGTTAGAAAGAAGTCCTTTGATAAACCCAACAATAAGCCTTCAAGCAAATATGCCAAACCAGTTAGTCCTAGTAAAATTAAGGATGATAAAGAAAGTAAGAGCACAATGTAAAATTTTAAATTATTTAATAAGGCTCAAATATCTACTTGAAAGTTGTGTGATTCAAAAGGACATTCTCTGGGGAAATGCACTAATTTCCCCAAATATGAAAATAAAGTCGAAAGACTTAGAGATTTGTCCTTATGTACAAGGTGTGCCGGTTCAGGACACGTTGAATGTGCTTGCTACGGCAAGCAAAATAAATTAAAGTTCGCGTGTCAGTTATGTAAAAAGAAAGAGCGCGCCACTCCTCTGTGTCCTTTGCAGAATAACAAATTAGACCCCAAACCGAAGACCAGCGTAAGTTTGTGTCTGGCTCAGAGAAGCCTTGATTCATCTAAGTTGCTTCCTACTATGGCATTGAATTTAAAAAATGGAAGGAAATGTAGGAAAGTAAGATGTTTAATAGACACAGGAAGCCAAAGGTCTTACATATCAGAAACAGCTGCTAAATGACTATGCCAGGATGTTAATGAATTACATGCCTTGGAATGTGAAGTAGGCACATCCCTTGGCCAAGAGACAAGGGAGTTTAAGCAAATGTTCACGGGGATAAAACTAGAAAAAAAAAGTTTTTGTCCCTTTGTTAGTTGACAGAACTCTAAATATAACCTTTGAAGTCCCAGGAATGAATGACTTCATTAATAACTTCAAACATAAGCACATTGGGCCTTTTAGATGAGACCTTTTTATGAAAAAACGAAAGCATGAAATAATAACAGTAGAATATATATCTTCCAGTACATGTCCTCAGTAACATGGAAGGAACTCTTAGGTGGTTCCTGCCTGGTATTAAATAACAAAGCAGTCCCTGTGGGCACAATATTTTCTTTTTGAGCGACAACCAGAGTAACTATGATAAAGTCCTTGAAAAAGAGCAATGGAGAGTCATTACGCCCTCAAACCAGAACTAAGATCAACCTGGTAATGGATCCTCTTAAATCATACTTTAACCTATTAGAACATATCTTGGAGGATAGTGAGGTTGATAATGGACTAGAAAATCTCTTTAGTCTAGAGTCCATGGGCATAAAAAAGGACGACCTAGAACTGTTGTCCTATAATAAAGACCAAATTGATAAGTTTAAAGAAGGTATAACTTTCAAGGACGGATTTTACAATGTAGAGTTGCCCTGGTATCCTGGTAAAATAAAATCAGTCCCTTCAAATAAATGTGTTGCTCTAAAGGTATTAAACCGGACTGTGGATCACCTAAAAGGAAAAAGCCTCATCAACAGACACCAAGAGATGATATAATAGAGGAGATTAAGGTGAAACCTTCTGATTATGATAAATATATTTGGATTCCTCATAGGGCAGTCATTAAGATGGAAGAACAGGTAACATAATGTAATAATAACCTTATGGTCAAATCAAAGAATGAAGCTGACCAAAATAGATTTTGCTTCTGGAAGAGAGGAGACAAACGAGAAACTTATCTTTATAAAAGTATGGTGTTTGGTTATACTCCGTCTTCTTTCATACTAAACTATGTCATGAAACATCATACAGATACATTTCCAGAAGACAAATGCAAGCAAACACTAACAAATAATTTTTGTGGACAATTTACTAATAACTGGCGATGATCTAACTGAAATAAAAGACTTGTATGATCTAGCATTTGAAAGGATGAGCCAAGGTGCATTTATATTAAGGTCTTGCAACTCCAATTCAACTGAATTGAGAGACCAACATTTAATGGCTACTCATGGTAAACTAGCAGAGCACACTGGTGAAGAGGACAAAGTACTAGGAACAGATACAATGTAATAAAGGATACAATGAGTCTTGCCCCTTGTAAGATAGACTCGGAGGCAGATACTAAAAGAAAAAATCATCCAAAGTATTTGATCCATTAAATATAGTACTTCCTGTCACAGTAAGGGGTAGAATCCTAATGAGAAAAATCTGGAAGCTAAATTTTGGGTGGGATGAAAAACTACCCAAAGAAATAACTGACGAAATTAAAATTTTGAGCAGAGACTTTGAAATGTTGTCTGAACTGACCTTCCCCAGACAAGAACTCAACGAGTAAAAAATACTTATGGATTGCATATCTTTTGTGATCGCTCAGTAGAGTCCTATGGCTTTGTAGCCTATGCTCTGAGTGAACATAAGGCCTCCTACCTCTTTTCTGAAGCAAAGGTAACTCCTCTAAATACGAGAAATGAATATAGCATACCTACTCTACAATTGATGGGTGTAATTTTAGCCTTTAAATGTTTACCAATAATTTTAGAAGCCTACAGCAATATAAATTTCCAATTTCTCATAATCTCAGTTGATGCCCAATTTGTCCTAAATTGGCTAATTACCAAGGAACCCAGAGTAAACTCCAAGTTTGTCAGGAACAGAGTATTAGAGGTAGAAGGCCTGAAGAGTGAAATAACTAAACAATTCAAACTCTCAGTGGTATATCACTATGTAAACACTGCAGACAGTGCTGCTGATATGACCACCAAGGGATTAACGTACAGCAAGTACTTAAGCAAACTGAAATTCTGGCTTGAAGGTCCAGACTGGCTAACGAATCATTTTGAGAAGTGGCCTCACTACCCTATGCTAAGTATTTCTACTGATCATAAATATCAGATAAGTACTGCCTTTACTTCCCAAAGTAATAAAGTAAATGCAGCCATACTTAATATAAATAAATATTATGATTATGATCAATTAATGAGAAGCACATAATATTTATTTAAGTTCCTAAGCATTAAAATGGATTTGATACGAGAAGGGAAGCCAATGAATACTGGATCAAAGTAGCTCAAGCAGAATGTTTTGCTGATGAAATTGCCGATCTGGAAGAGAGTGCCAACAATAATGCCAACCATAATGCTAAAGTTCCTCCTTTAGTAATGAATATTAACTTATACCTAGATGGAAAGGGAATCCTGAGATCTAGAGGCAGGATAGCAAAGTGTTTGTACATCAATTTATATGTGCATAACCCAATAATGCTCTCCAGAAAGCACAGGCTCACATCTTTAGTAATAAATTACTGCCACTTGAAAGTACAACATTTAGGCATAGGCACTACTCCGAATTACTTAAGGAAATTAGGATACTGGATTCTTCGAGGTAGGGCAGCTGTCAAGTCCGAGTTGAGCAACTGCACCATATGTACCAAGTATAATGCATTAGCGTTCAAGTATCCCAAATTTACTAACATGCCCAAGCACCACATGAACCTGGTTAACTCCTTCCTACACGTAGGTGTAGATTACACATGTCACTTTTGGGTTAAAGAAGAAAGCAGTGGAAATACAAAAAAAAAAAAAAAAAAAAAAAATATATATATATTCTGGTATTTATTTGCCTCAACATAGGAGCAATCCACTTTGAACTACTCCCTGATATGTCCTCTAAAAACTTTATTTTGGCTTTTCAAAGATTTTGCAGTAGGTACTCCATTCCACAGTACTTGTATAGTGATAATGGCGTCATTTTTAAAAGGTGGATCTGTACTTAAAAACTCTCTTCGGTCTGAGGAAGTTCAATCTGAGCCAGAGAAGTGTAACATAAAACACATTAGAATACTGTACCTTTATAATCAGCTTGGGTTGGCTCAGCCTGGGAAAGACTTATCAGAGTATTGAAAAGCAGCCTTTATAAGGCAGTAGGACGAGCCAAGTTGACATACTTCGAGCTTTTAATAACACTCTCTAACATTCAACTTGCTATAAATTCAAGGCCTTTGACATACAGATCTAGCTCTGATAGTCTAGAGTTCATAACACCTAATTCCTTCCTTAGACTACATGGCAATTCCTCGCTAATAATAAGAGAAGATGCTAGTGAGGTCTGGACTGATTATCAAAGCCAACCATCACTAGAAAAGACCTTGGAAGTACAAGAGGAAGTAACAGAAAACTTTAAGAAGCTGTGATATGAGAGCTATTTGCTGAGCCTTAGAGAACATAGTAGAAATTTATATCAGAGTGGCTGGGAAAATATAATTAAAGTAGGAGACATGGTATTAATTCAGGCCCTTTAACAAACCTAGACCCTTTTGGATGATGGGCAAGGTTTTGGAATTAATTGCTGGTTGTGATGGCAAAATAAGAACTGTCAAGCTTAAGCAAAGTAATGGGTCTACACAATACCACTCTATCTGCAAGCTCTACCCATTAGAATTATCAGTGACTCATCCAATAAGGGGCACAGAAAACGGGGGTGCAGAGGCCAGCAATAATAGTAAACAAGACTCTAGTCAATCTGTAAGGCCCAAAGGGAAGGCTACAGAATTCAAAGGATGCTTAGGGACAATCTTGGAAAATTGCAAGAGTTGCTTTCCTCATGAATACTTGAATCTACAAGCCGGTGTAAACACCCAGTTAGCGGTTTGCCTTTGTGGCGTCACATACACCAAGCTAACTGTAAGGGTTAGGGGCTAATCTTTCTGGAAGAGGGATGCAGCGTCCTCTACCCCCCCGAGCTGTTTTTATTATTTTTCTCCTCCTAAATAAATATTCTTCACTTTAAAATGCTACACTCTGTATACCATATTCAGAGTGATGCTCTAAAATAATTATGCTACACCTTTCCTTTAAAATAAAAGGCAGGGTAAGGGCTAAACTATATAGAGGTAAAGTCAATATACCACATTATGACAAAATAGAGTCAGTGAGGACTTACCCTATGCATGCTACACTCGTGATCTATCATAGTCAGAGTGAGGATTGCCTAAAAATAAAGCTTCAACTTCCTTTAAAATAAAAGGTGAGGAAGCTTCACTTCACTTTAAAATAAAGATGCGTAATCATTTAATGCAACTCCATAAAAATTATTTGGAGGAAGGTGCCATTTCCCACAATAAAGGAGACCCTAGTAACTTCAGTCAAAATTTAAGTAGTCCTAATTCTCATTTCAGACTTAAGCAACTCATTGAAAATCTCTAATTCCACAAATTGTTCAATGCAATTTTAGAATTGCAATCTTTTGTGGGGAATGTGTTAGGAATTAAGGGTTGTTTAGGGAGGTACGGGTAGTTCGATATCTAAAAAGAAGTATTACTGACACTGCAACCGGGCTCGGAGAGGAGGCTCTGAGGTTGTTCCGGAAAGGATGAGATGGCAACTCGTTACCACTTGGTCAGTCTCTCATAGCAAGCGGCCTGTTCATAACTCCTTCCTTGCCTCGGCTGCAGCACGCTCATGGCTACAACTTGCTACTACAATAAGGGCCGGCCTCACACAACGCCGACCGATTCAGAACACTAAACCTGAAATCCCTCAACATCGAAGCTCAGCGACTCGCAGGTTATTCTCTTGCGGGGCCCTGGGGGAAGAAATAATTGTTCATGGGCGCTTAGCAAGGTGATCTAACACTATTTATGAGGTGAGTTGGCTGGGTGTGAGTTCGGTCTTGACGTATTGCTCTAAATTAGCAACACATTGTCATGAATTCATTATTTTAAGAAATAGCCCGTGGAAAATACCGTGGAAGTCCCCGCCATTTTTATTTAGAGCGGGAAAATAAGTCTCTAGAAGGCGGGAAATTTCTACCTACCCAGACCCAGACCCAGACCAAGCGGGCGCAGGAGGTTATTCATATACTTATCGTTTATCGCTGCCAATGCTGATTATTCGTGGGATGCATGACCCACTATTACTTAGTGCATGGTGTTAGGTTATTAATGAATAATAACCCATAGCCGTTAGGGTGTTATGCAGATCAAGAGATGTCAACTGTGGCGAGTGCTGGCCGCGGGCTGAGGCGGCTGAGTGACCTTGGGTCGGCGGCCGCTCCTTCTACTTCTCCGAGTGACCCAGCCCCACCAAGACGTCGCTTCGCTGCTTCCCGCGCCACGTGTATCGTGGTGATTTTCCTGTCCTCAAGTATTCACAAGTCAGATGACTGTGTACTGCAGGCGAGGGAAGCCCTTGGGAGGCTACGAGAAGACGGCGTGTTGTTGAGAGGTTACACGAGGACTGAAGGAGGACTTCAACGTTGCGCGGACGGACCACGTGGCAGCAGTGTGTGTGTCTACAGGTTGGCCCATCTACAGCTAAGTAGATACCTTGCCTAGGATGTTTTAAGATAGTTAGCGAGGCAGTTGTGTGCGTGGATTAATTAATTATTCCTTATTTCCAGCGAATTTTCCTTGTTGTTTTAAATAAACTTAAGAGCAGGTTCATCTGGCCTTTGCTTACCCTATTAGTAGTGTGACTAAAAGAGGGCTGTGAGTCTGATAACTCAATTTTCAGATACTTTATTTTATATTTTTTTATTGCTGAGAATTTTAAGAGATCTTCAGAAGTCCAGACTTTTTCAAGAACCCCACACATTAAACATATTTGGACTGAAGTAATTACTTAGTGTTATGGTACCCTCGTCCAACCGAGCCTCGAAGCGCGCTATCAAAAAACATCACCTCACCAATAACTAATTCACGCACGAATCCTCGAAGCTCCAACAGCACCAGCTCATTCACTCGAGGACTCGTGACTCTCCACATCGAAGCTTCACCCACCATTCAGTTGAATGTCACGAAGCCTCACCCTCGCGGACCGTCTCGCCCGCCAAGGTTATAAATATACTTTCCACTGCTCACCCCAGTAGTCTCAACCGGTTGTAGCTCATTCTCCCGAGGACGCAAGGACTCCTCACTGTCGTGAGCAACCGGGAATCACCAAGGGGTCTGACACACACACACACACACACACACACACACACACACACACACACACACACACACACACACACACACACACACACACATTCTCACGTGTATATATATTTGGTTCCTCATTTGTAATTTTAACTCTAACTAAGCACTTCAGTGAACCAAACCACTTATCCTTGTTATTGTAGCATTACCTATTTTGTCTGATATGTTCTCTTTTGATGTCAAATAATTATTTTTTATTAGCTTAAGTATTAATGATATTTCTTATTAGCTTAAGTATTAATGATAAGTAAAATCACCATTTACTTTCAATTAACCTTACAATTATGTTATGGCACAGTTAGCTCTCTTTTCAACACAACTCAACCCCTAGACGTCAGTTAACTGTATTCATAACATTTGGGTGCCTCTGTCCGGGATATACACATAACTTACACATTGTTACACTTTCAGCCCATAGTGTTTCTGGTTGTTCACATTCTTGCTGGTGATCGTGCGAGTTGTGCCTTTAAATTTTTCACTACACGAAGGTCTGGTGTAGAGGCGTTAGACATCTTCGCGCGTGCACACGGTAAGAGATAAGTGTTGACGTCGCGTCGGATTATTCCCCAGTGATGTTGCCTTTCACCCTAAAACTCGAGACTCCGACTAACTTATCGGAACTAGCGACGTTCCAAATCAAATCTTTAAGCTTGAAAGTAGCTTTCACAGTCCTCAAACTCTCAAGAGTACTTAATGTTAGCTCGGGTTATCGATTTATTGCTAATATTCTACTGGTTCGTTACCTCTTAAAAAGCAAACACTTAGGGGTCGCTCCCCTCAACTCCAGGCAACTCAACTCGCCTCATCCTGAGTCAATTGACTCAACTTGACTCTCCTAAATACGAGTCACTCTTTAACTTAAATCGTTTTGACTCGAGTCAGTCTTACTAAACTAACTTCAATTGAATCAAGTTCAACTTAATCCTAACTCGACTCGAAGTCAACGAAACTTATGTCACGAATTAACTTTGGGTAAGGATTCGGAAGTACATAAGATTGATTCCTCGACATCTTACTATAAAGCTTCCTTGGATTGGCAACTTGATTCATCATGGCGCACGCTCTCAACTTGGATGAATTTGTCGGTAACCCGTCGGTCGCTGAGCTGAAAGAGGCAAAACTGACGAAAAATGACTTAAAATATATCGCTCAGAACTTTAATATCCCGTTTCCTTCTGACATTTGAAAAGAGGAATTAAGAACCCTCATTTTAGCTCATCTTGGAGAAGAAAAGAGAAAACAGATCTTAACTTCCCTTGTTGTTTTACACATATAAATCGTTCATGAACAGAATTGTCAGAAAAAAAATAGCATCAGTGCTATTACAGCACATGGTGATTTGCTGCCTGTAATTTATAATTCATATTTACAATGTCAAAAGACACATGACAAAGATAGTGAAGCAGTCCTCTACGTTTCAAACACATCCTGTAGTAGTGTAGAGCTGTACATAATAACCTTTCCGTGTGACCATAATTGCTGCATTCATAAAAGCGTCACTAGCAAGATCTTCAGCAACAATGAGATAGACATTGAGTCAACCATGAGCTATCGACATTTTCATATGTTACTTTGCGTTCACTTGGGCTGTGTGGTGGTTTTGTTGCTGTCAAGATTCTTAAGTTACCCCGACGGTTTCCTTCTCGACGCTGCGGCTTGTCAAGGTAAGGTAAGGGTAAGGCGGTGGCTGAGTGGTTAGCGTGCGGGCCCTGCATTGAACGCGTGCTGGACGACGCGGGTTCGAATCCCAACGCTACCACCTGGGATTTTTCAGCCACCGCCGAGTGTCCTAAGACTACCCACATGTCCTGAAGACCACCCATCAACCCGGACTCTAGAAGAAACCGTCCAAGTGAATCAAGAATGAGTTCCGGGGGGCAGCATGACCCGAGAATAAATGGCGCCACTATAAAAAAAACTGCCTCCACCATGACGGGCTTGGGCCGACCACTAGGCCCCTGAAGAAAGCCTACCGTCGCTATAGGCGAACACGTTAAAAAATAAAGCTTGGAGTGAGTGTTTCCTGCAATACCAGATTTTTCAAGCTGCTACTTTTGAAATATTCAAACAAAGTCTTAAATTCCCATTGCCTTGCATGTAATGATTGGTCAAAATCCAACCGTCGTTGTTGCCAGCAAATTTTAACAAGTAACGATTCAAGATAAGTTTCTATTTATAGTGAAGCATTAATATTAGAAACCCATACATCGAAAAAATAATTATCAATCATAATACTTATTCTTTAAATTTAAATACCGAAAAGTTTACTAGTGCGCTTTGCACAAGTCCATATTCTTTTTTTTTTTTTCCACGTCGCGGCCTATTGCGCCGTTAGGCTTTTTCACTGGTGGGGGCCTGATGGTCGGCCCAGCACGTTGTGGCGCAGGCGAGTGTTTATAGTGGCACCATTTTCTTTTGATTCGGTAGTTCACAACACTGATAACATAATAACCATCACCGCCGTCATTGTCATCCCTATCATCATCATACTCATGGGACTCGTCATCATCATCACCATCATCATCATTCCGATGGTTTACCTGGCCTACAGGGTGACCCAGCTTGACCTGTCAAGTCTTGATCGTCTGGCTGGGCTGTCGGCGTGGAGGGACCGAGAAGCTGCAGCTCTTAGTCAAGTGGTGCAGCAGCGCCTCCACACACTGCAAAACCCCGTCGATTGCCACACCGCCAAGAAACTCATATGCCAAGCAGACAGGGTAGGTGCGTGTGTGTGCTCGTGGCGGGTGGGTGAAAGAGAAGAAAAATGTATATCATATTTATTAGATTATTCGTGAACATCGAATGGTAAAATAATAAAACAGCCGTGTGACAAACGGAAAAAAAGTTTATCAGTGGCAAGATTGAGTGAAAGATGAATGTTTAGCTGCGTGCCAGCTAGGCGCTCAGCTCCGCCGTTTTTTGCCGGTGATCATGTGGTGAAAAAGTATCTTGCCCAAGGTCTCAGGGCATTGTCAGGTTCCCAATGCAATTATTGATTTTTCGACAACGGACGAACGAGGATGTCCAGCTGAGCGAGTAGTGCTCCGAATGCCTTTTTCCAGAATTAAGCCGATTCCTGGTAATTATTACCTCAGAACTCTAACCTCTATGCCACAAAATAATCAACTCTTGTTAAAGAAAAATGGGGTCCACATGCAGAGCAGAGTGTTGTGTACGCGTTCATCTCCTTTCCTGTGAATGAATGTCATGTGACCACCTCGAGAACTAATTGTTAGAAATAATTATGAGTAACAGCACGTATATGCTATACTGCACGAGGAGTCTGTGTTCATTCCATCTCTTTGAGCCTTGCAGAGTAAGAGGCCACTACCCTGGAACACAGGACAAGTGTGACATCTGGGTTACCATAGTTAACTTCCCCAGTTTTCCCTAGGTACACATTTACCGACAAACTCCCAGTTCTAGCAATTTATCTTGAGGGTGCTATTGTATATCGTTTTTTTAGGTCTCTCTTCTAATAAATACTTATTTACCTTGTTAATAAGTTTATTAATTGGTCAATATTTCTTGGCGCTGCAACAGCACTAGTCAAAAGGCACCGAAAACAATTTATCATATGCAACAAAAATCAGAGTTCAAGACATAACACTGTGTTGAGTATTTCATTATAGCAACTACAAAAAAACAAACAAAAAAAACTAAGTAGAAACAAAATAAAAGTAAGGAATGACTAGAACATGTTTAAAATCTGTAGAGCAAACCAGCCCTCTACAAACAGTAGTACCTCATGTCCAGTGCAGTGACACTCATTCCCCAGCATCAGGGCGAGATGAAAAGCTCCATCCCAACCCTGGCATCGGGAAAGGCACTGCTCTGGTGGGTCCTCCAGACTGGGGCACTCGAACAGCAAATGCCGAACATTTAGAGGGACCAAACAATCATTGCAGTAAGTCTGTACTCCCCGGATCATGAAGACACCATGTGTTAAACGTGTGTGGCCCGTCCTCAGACGTGTCAACGCTCTCTCATTGCGGCGGCTACATATGTTGCAGCAAGACCAGGGTCGCAGAACCTGGTCGTAATCTCACCAGTCATAATGCAGGCTATCTGGGCCTACCAACTCTACTGCCAAACGGTCAGCAGTGCAGACCGGATGGCAGGAATGATATCTCAATATGGAAGGGGGCTAGAAGCACTGGGACGAGGTGCATCATGGGCGTCCGCTGCCTTGGTAAGGCGATCAGCCCACCCATTCCCCGCAATTCCCACATGTGCCGGGACCCAACAAAACTTAATATTATGACGGACGCGGTGGTGAAGCACATAGAGCTACTCTTTTATGTTTAAAACTAGTTGGTGTGGTGATTAAAAAAAAAAACTCCAGAGCAAACGAGCGCTTAATTAAGGTCACTAAAAACAATAAAATGATTTTCAGGAAGTATAAATATAAAAAATAAGAGCAAGTAAAATTGCTGACAGCTCAGCCGTATGATGGAAGAAGCATTAGGAAGATGGCCACCCAGGCAGAAAGTGGGGAAGACTGTCGTGCGAGTTACTACTCCCCCGATGGAATAGACATGCGTGGATACCCATTGTATAAACTTTATTGCAACAAAAATAATCCCAACACCAATTAACACACGAACATCTGAGGTAAGACACATGACACAGCTTAAGTTCTCCGTAAGGGCTGCACGCGAAGTGGAGTCGAAGACGGAAGCAGGGGGTTGAGCCTCTGGCTAGGCTGTCGTCGCCCTCGCCGTGAAGGAGCTGCTGTACCCGACGTTGCGGCCTGCCTCGTGACTGAGTGACATCCGGCGTTGTCAGCGTGTAAGGCAGCTCGACGAATCAGGCAGAGAGAGTAATGGTGGCAGCGTGAGGCGGTAGCGCACTAGATCGCTGTGTCTTGCCTTATACCACCTCTAGAGTCGAAAGGTAAACTTTGGAGCTGTCTCGACCAGGCTTCGAGCAATGCTCAATGCTGTGTCGCTCGGGTGTGTCCCTCAGTTTCGACGCCCAACGACGAAGCTCCTAGGGCAGGGGTGCTCAACCCACTGTTTGAGGGCCGCATGCGGCCCTCGAGGAAGTTTAATGCGGCTCTCGGGAAGTAACCAAAACATAACCTACTTATCACTATCATAATACGCACTATTTGTTCACATTTAATTTTAATGATATGCAGCAAAATACAAATTATATTATGATTGATATTACCTCAAAGTAGAAGAATCAATTGTTAATCACTTAAGGGGAGCGTCCGCCATGTCTTAAATAATTACCGTATGATTCTGATTGTATTCATGTGAAATGTATGCCTATGGGGAAGTAATAAACGCTTACTTTTTTTAAATCTATATAAGTCGATACATAATAGCAGGAAAAACTAAAATGCACTTTAACAAACTTCAACGCGAAATTCCAGTTTCATCTAATGACCTACGCTGCTGAAAAAAAACAAAGAAACGTAATGCAAAATCCAAAAGATCCTTCATGAAATTCTTCAATTTTGCTTTTGTTAAATGAGATTTTTTTCATTTTTGTTGGTGTATCTAACGATATTATTTTACTTCCAAGAATTGTCCCTTGATTGTAAAGAAAACTCATAACTCATTGATAAAAAGCTTGCGCTTCAGCTCCTCTTTCCAATGATGCATTTTCTATTAAAAAAAATCAGTCAAATAGCGGCGACGAAATTTCCGAAAAACCGAAATTAATCCAGTTTTCTAGAAAGAGAGTTAAGTCCGTGGATTTATAGAGTTTGCCCTTTAAACTTAGCTGCCTTCCCGGTTGGTATTCTTTACTGAAATGCAGTTTTATCTTTGTTTTGAAGGACTACGCGTGTCTGGTGGTGTCCTTTTCTTGGAAATCCTGGTCATGAGCCGAAATGCGAAAATTATCTCTGGCTCCTCCTGGGTGACTGATGTATGTGTCAACTCTGCTGCCTATAAGGCCATCGCAGATGCTAGCTTGCCTCAAGATACCATACGAATATTTGTTTAGGCTATTTTCTACGCGTAAGCATGACTATGTATGCATGTCAAGGTCCCAGTGTTTGGTGCTGTAATCGGAAGGGATAACAAACAAGATAAATGGTTAGACACCAGTTTACTTAAGTAAAGCAGAAAACCCCAAAACAGGCCTCACAATCTGAAGTCTCCAACACGAAGGCTTCAGTACGCCGGACTCAGCAATGACCTGTTGCACGGCTTCTTCCTCTTCTGGGCGTCTCGTCCAGAGTGGCAATGACGAGGCAGCACAGCTTCGTCCTGGAAGTAGTGTAGACGTGGTAGACGAGGGAGGAGAAGGGGCTTCAGGTTCACAGCAGTAACGGGAGTCCGAGGCGTGGAGAGGGGAGAGATAGCACCTAGAACGAGCCCACGGCATCTGAGTTAGCCCGAGTGAGAGCAGGGCTGGAGCTTTAGTAGAATCAAGTGTTCAGGGCGAGGCTCGGCCGCTGTCTGACGTGGAAGGCGCTGGCGGCCACCAAGTCGCCTCCCATAGCGGGTTGAGAAGCCTCGGTGGTTCAGTCGACCGAGGCATCGAACGGCGTCAGGCGAACGAGCAGCGGGAGTGAAGCAGGTGGTTCGCTGCGCCTCGGTAGTTGAACAGCTTCAAACGGCAAGATGCGGGCGGGCGGCAGCAGTGCCCCGGTCGTTCGCCCGCTAAGTTGGTAGTTGCCCTCACAATGCAGCTGTGTATGAATATAGCTTTTTATTTATTTATCTTTATTTTGTTTTTATTTTTTTGCTTGTAATCAAATTTTTATATTATACAGTCGTCCCTCAAATAGTACGGGGGTTACGGACCCAGGACCCCCGTACTATTCGAAAATCCGTATAAAATTAGTGCCCCCCTAGAAACACTTTTTTTTTTTTTTTTTTTTTTTTTTTTTTTTTTTACATATGTGGCCTATAGCGCTGGTAGGCTTATCCATAGGGGCATGATGGTCGGCCCGAGCCTGTCATGGCGCAGGCAATTGTTTATAATGGCGCCATTATTATTGGGTCATGCTGCGCCCGGAGCTCATTCTTGATTTCACTTGCGCTGTACAGCTTCTTCTAGAGTCCGGGTTGATAGGTGGTCTTCAGGACAGCATGTGGGTAGTCTTAGGCCACTCGGCGGTGACTGAAAAATCCCAGGTGGTTAGCGGCAGATTCGAACCCACATCATGGACAACGCGCCAAATGCGGGCTCGACCACGGCCGTGGCCCTGCACGCTAACCACTCACCCCCCCTGCCCCCCCCATTTTCTTATTTAAGGTAAGAAAATTTTTATCTATGTTTTTAATAGGTTTATTTATGAATAAACAGAAAAAAAACGGCCTTCCTCTCCACTTTGGCAGTCACCTCCACTGTTACCACTACCTGCAACGAAAACACAAATGTTCAGTGAGAAACTGCATCCCCGAGTTGGTGGTGTGTGGTGATATCTGACAACTGAAGTAGGAGTGTCTACTACTGTGCAAATCATCGGGGTCGTCGGCATTGTCGTCCATTAAAACGGGGTTGACACCGCTAATGCTGGTTGTAGTGGCAGGTCTATGTCTATCCTCCTCACTCCTACTGATGGATGGTGTGATTGGTGTCGGTGTCGTGTGTCGTTTGAAAACATCGTGATGGGGAGTTGTTTTCGTCGTCTTTTCATATCCTCCAAGATGGTTTTGTATGGGAGAAAGGCGTCTTCAATGTCCCTTTTAAATTTAAGCGATCTAATCATGGAGGGGTCCATAACGTACACAATGTTTTTCGCCGTCTCCAGACACCGTTTCTCTTCCCCCAGCTTGTCTAGAGTATTTTCTTGAAGTTCTTTTTCCTCCGTCTCTGGTGGTTGTTCCGGTGTTGGTGGTAGCGAGTGTTCTCAAGTGCTAATAGGTTCCCGGATAGAGAAACTCAATATCCGTCAGGGTTACTTTATTGGACAAAAATACAACGTCATTGAGACAAACACAACACAAAAGAAAAAGTGTTTGTGTGGGTATGCGTTTGTGTGAATGTTGTTTGTGTTGGTTAACATTTAAGTGTTGGTGTATGTGTATAACAATGTGTAACGGTGAACAACAAAAGGACATAGACGGACAGTCAAAGGTAAACGAGTACAAGAAAGATAAACATTGAAGACACGACGCGGACAGAGACAAGTACTGACGATGAACATGAAAACACAGAATTTTAAAGTCTTTCTCTGCAGTGCACCATTTTCTTATGTGTCACTGAGGGGAAGGAACACGCGATTTGAGCGGTGACTGCTACACCGGTGGTTTGATCATTTCCTCCAAATCCTCCGCCGTCAGCTCGCTGTCATGGGTGTCGATCAACTCTCTGACCTCCTCCTCCGCCATATCTTGGAAGCCTTCACCTGCTAATTTCCTTGACAGGATCAGGGTTTTCTTCACTGCCTCTGTAATGGCTTCGTCAGGAGTAAAGACAGTGAAGTTTCGCACCCACTCAGGCGTCAGTGCTTTCCAACAAGAATTCATAGTCTCTGGCCTCACGGCTCCATGAATGACTCAGTCACCACAGAGACACATTCTGCGACGCTGAAGGTCTTCCAATACTGCATCACCCCCAAGCTTGGATCTTCGTCCAGGGCAACATGCAGCCTTGCCATCACGCGTCTGATGTAGTGCGCTTTAAATATCCTGATTATGTCCTGGTCCATAGGCTGGATGAATGATGTGGTGTTGGGAGGAAGAAACATTACTTCAACATTTTCATGCAGCACACCTAACGTTCGAGGATGACCGGGAGCATTGTCGAGGGACAGCGGGACCTTGAATTCAACACCCTTGCTTTGCAAGTAGCGCCCAACTTTCTGGGACGAAAAGTGGTGGAAACAATCCAAAAACAGTTCAGTCATTGTCCAGGCCTTGGCGTTGGACAGCTAGAACACAGGCAGCAGCTTCATGTCACGGCCTTTGAATGCCCGTGTTTTTTTCGCTTTGTAAATGAAGCCTGGGCGAATAAGGTGGCCGGCAGGATTGCCACAAACAGCACAGAGCATCTGTCCATGGCTGCCTTAAATCCTGCCGCACGACGTTCCTCCTGAGCAATGAATGTTGGCTGTAGCATTTTCTTCCAGAACAATCATGTTGGACAAGAAAAAAAAAAATGGGTGCAGCTCAATGTATGGAATAAAAACATAAAAGTTACTGTATGAAGATCACGTTTTCCCTCACGTTTCCCAGCCCTGGATTCCCGTCCTCACTGACTGATCACGTGAGCACACGTGTGAGGCCGCGCCCACACAGGGAGCGAGAAAGCGGGCGAGAGCGAGAAACTTTAATACATAATAAGCAATGGAGGTGGCCACACTGGCAGCGAGCAGGTAATGGCGGTAGGTGATCAGCGAGAAAGAGAGGAGAGTTGACGATTAACTTTTCTCGCGCGAGATCGCTCGGTCAGAAGGTGTGACATCACAGACATGCTTCCATATTATTTGCCGTAACTCATCTCATACACTAGTTAGGACATTTTGGTTAACACCATTAGACGCAGCAGTGATTGGAGAACTCGAATATGTTTGTGAAAACTCAATAAAACAGAAACTAAATAAATAGTGACGAATTGAAGTTAAATAATCACTCTGTAATGTTTATAACACATTTTACATATAGCTACCATTTAGCAGCGGCTATGAAATGAGTACTAAAATAAACAATTCCATCTTATAGGAAAAAGCCTCCTGAATGCGATGGTGTATACAGATTTTTCATAAAACGCCAAATAAGTGAAGCACGGGACTATTTATAAAAACACCTCACCTCAACCCTCGCTTGCGACGCGCCGACGGGGGGAGGGGTGGGGGAGGCGAGGCTATACTGGTTGATACTGGTCTGTGGGCCTCGTTGCCATGACAACCCTCGCCTCGCCTCGCCTCGCTTTTCGTGTGGCCACAGAAACTTCCCTTGCCGCTCTCGCTAGCTTTCTCTCTTTCTGTGTGGCCGCGACCTGAGTGTGGGTATGTAATTCGTGACTAACCTGTTTCGTCCATATTCCAAACTTGCTCAGGCCTGTAACCCTTCTCTTCGATTACTTTCTTCAACTCGGCTGGGAAAGCTTTCGAAGCCTCGGTGTCTGCTGATGCAGCTTTACCAGACATTTTCACGTTCTTCAAGCCGAAGCGATGTTTAAACTTATGAAATCACCCTTTACTGGCTTGAAAAGGTGTTGTAGGTGAGGTGGTAGCAGCACTGGTACTTGCGACGGGTTCTTCTGATGCTGGAGAGAAGTGTTTGTAAAGGGACAAAGCTTTTCCTCGAATAACATTCGAATCCACGGCTGCACTTTTCTTGTGTTGATCTTCAATCCATAAAAAGAGCGTATTTTCCATCTGAACAAAAGTCTTTTGCCTCTTTTGTCTAACATGTTTGGCATTTCTTGTAGCACTGGCAGTTACTGCAGCAAGAATTTCTTTTTCACTGCACTTGATACAGCGAACACTGCTCTCATTCACGTGGTAGGCTCTCTCTACTGCAGCGTAACTCACTCCTAAACGCAACTTCTCCAAAATCTCTGCCTTCCCCTGGAAGGTGAACACCTTTCTCGAACGCTTTAGGTTGCTTTCAGCAGGTGTTTTGGCTTGTCTCTTGGGGCCCATGGTGCTTTAAAGAGTACCAAGTTCTGTGGTAATGGAGTACCGTGGCCTAAGTTGTGCACACACACGGACAGAGGGGAAGTGCATGGATGGCAGTCTGGCAGAACAGAGTTGCCACTCACGCCTGGCTACTTGGTGCGACGCGCGGGAATTTTAAAAATCCGAAAAAAAAATCTGGGACAATCCGTACAAAGCCGAAACCGTACTGTCGGAAACCATGCTATTCGATGGACGACTGTATTTCCTTTTTTGTCACTTGCCAGCCTATAACACTGGCAGACTTTCTTGAGGGGCATAAATGGTAGTCGTTCCCAGCCGGTCATGGCGCAGGCAAGTGTTTTAGAGTGCCTTAAGTGACGAGCGGAAGAGGGCGGGGTGGGTGGGAATTCAACCATAACTCTTATCATTTTCGCTTATTTTTTCATAATATTTTGCCACAAGGTAGCTTAGGAGTGTACAAAGACGTGTGATTTTTTTTTTAATTTTTCCGATTTTTGTTTTAAATATTAATGGCAGACGCTCTCCTTGAACCAGAGAGTTCTATTAGTAGTTTATTTACCAAGTTTTATAAGGCACCGTTATCGTACACAGGATTATCATCTACCAAATAATATGGGGGGCGTGACTTTAAGAATATTACTTGAAGTAAATATATTTGTTTAGAGATTTTGATGATGAACTAAGGGTCAAGGGACATGATTTAGCCATACGAGACTAAATTGTCGCTCATAACACTTAGAACTTAGTCTAATTATAAACTAACATGTAAACACAAGAAACAAGTCGCACCAACACACGAAGAAAACCTATCAAGTGTTCCCACTAACATGGGGTAAAAAACCTGCTCACTCACTCTTAACACCACTCATCAACTTAATTAAGCCTTGACTACAACTAGGGAGTGTTTGCGCTCCACTGTGGTTACCCCTGAGAATGACACACACACACCATTTATCCATTTCCCTCTTTCCTCCTCCCGCACACAACCCCCAGGGCATGCTTGCTTGGGTCCCGACAGCAGTCAGCCATCAGACAGACTTGCTTCGACACCTCTGTATGGGGCGATACCTCGTATAAGAGTCCTTAAATATAATATTACAGCCTAGGTATATTGAACACTTCTATGTACGTGAGGCCGGTTATGCTATAAGAAGCAACAAGTTGGAGAGGATGGCATGGAGCCAAGAGTACAGAATGCTGAGATACATGGGGAATGTGAGATGGACAAGTAGGGTATCAAACTAGGTGATAAGAATGTGTGGTGTAGAGGTGGTGCAAAGACGCTGAAGTTAGGGTTGAATGAAGATCTGCTGGGCAGCATGTTGGTAACCCTCTGCCACTTGTCAATGGTTGAAAACTCTCAGCGTCTTGCGGTGGGAGTCAAGTCCTCTGGATCACCACGTATACACATTCTGAAACACAAGGTTAAGGAACACGTTAAATGGCTACTGTGCATATATGAAGTTAGTTATGTTATATGAAGCAGAGAAATGGCCAACAATTAAAGACTTGGAGAGGATGATAAGGAGTCAAGAGTGCAGAGTGCTGAAATATATAAGGTATGTGAGATGGACAAGTAGGGTATTAAACTAGGTGATGAGAATGTGTGGTGAGGAAGTGGTAGCCCCTGGTGCCTCTCTTGATCGAAGATGCTGAAGTTAGGGTTGACTAACGTTCTGCTGGGCAGCATGCTGGTAACCCTCCGCCACTTTTGTCAATGGTTGAACTCTCTCAGTGTCTTGCGGTGGGAGTCAAGTCCTCTGGATCACCACGTCCACACGCTGACCACTCGACACCATACGTAAGCTGCAGGTGTAAGCTGATTTTAATTACATAATAATAATCGCCATATAAAGTAAGATCAAGAATGCCGAACATGTGGCCATTATGATTTCTTGTTTTGTTCTTATGCCTCCGACTGTGAGTTCTGCACATTTACATCTGAAAATAATCTATTACTAACTGCAAGGTCTACATATATGCCTACCTATAATCAGGAAAAGAAGTTTCTAATAATTTCCTGCCTGACAACTTGACCAGGAATCAGTCTGTTGTTTCTCACAGGCTGAACTGGTACTTCTTCTGCAGCGATCCACTCAGTAGTTGTGCAGGAGCATACAAGAAGTCGCAATCTTCACAGTCTTCTTGGGGTCATACTGCAAACTTCCTCCTGACTTATGTAGGCACCTGCACCTTGACTTGAGGATCCCAAAGGTCCGTTCGACAACGCATCTTGTCCTGCGATGACTTATTGTATCGTTCCTCCCCAGGTGTTGTCGGGCGTGCAACTGGGGTCATCAGGAATGGCTCCAGTGGATACTCACCGTCTTCTGTGAAATTTAAAATTCATTAATCCATTATCCATTTAGCATAGAAAAAAATTAAGAAAGGGTAGCTGTTCCTTGGTGTTGTCCATAATGAAAAAAAATCAGCGATCTTTTGTTACTTTTGTATTGACGATAACCCTGCTGTGGCTGGCTGATTATAATGACTAAGAAAGTTGCTGAACTGCCAGACCCTCATTATAATGGACCCCACTACCATTTACTGTTGACTTTATGTATAGACGAGCTTGGTAAGTAGCATGATGTGGCATTGACAATGTGGTTTTATGTGAGGCAGTCGTATCATTATGAAATGCATGAAAACTATCTTAAAATTCTTTTAATACCTATTGCTGTGGTTGACATCTTTATCTCATGACTGGCCTTCTCACAAAGTACCTGAGTTACTTTATCAATGGCCCTTGATTGGTCCATTCCAACACTGTTTCCAATAACACCTTGAAAGCTGCCACTCGCAAAAAACCTTAGTGTAGCCAGAACCTGGGCGTGTGTTGGGAGTGCATGTGCCCTCCTGGTTCTCCTTTCCAGGTAGGGGAGCAGCTCATCACAGAGCCTGATGATTTCCTGACGGGGAAATCTATACACCTGCAACAGGTGTTCATCACTGACGTGTAGTGAGTCGAGTGGGTCCCGATATCTCCTTTCCCTGCACAGTCTGCGATTGAAAATGTATGCCGCAACAAGCTCCATCTGTAAAACACAGAAATAACTACATTACTAGAATGAACTAGAACACACGGGAATTATTTAAGACACATAATTGTAAGTTAATTAAATGGCCCTTAAAAGGAAAAGAAATATCAATGTTGCTGTTATCTAAAAAAACACTGCTAGAGAGGACTAGAACATACGGTAATTATTTAAGACACATACTTGTAAGCTAATTAAATGGCGCTTAAAAGGAAAAGAAATATCAATGTTGTTGTTATCTAAAAATAAATTGAGGACTTTGCTTAAAGCAAATAACAATAATAATAAAGAAAGAAACTTGTTTAAAAAATATGAGTACAGCTCCCCGAGCCAAAGCCTTCTTGGCTTCACCTAAATCTCCACAACTAACGCACAAACCATGCATGAGTGGCATTTATGTGACCCTGCCACGTTGAAATAAAGCTATACACATGAATGCTATTACAGATGCATGGGAAAAGAAATATTAATCCAAGCTATCCGAGCCAAAGCCTTATTGGCTACACCTTGCCACGTTGAAATAAAGCTATACACATGTATGGAGGCTATAAGAGCTTTATGAGATAAAAAAAAATATTGATGTATGCCAACCAAACCACCATCTAAATCGGCTACACATAAATCTCCACAACTAACCCACACATCATGCGTAAAAGACGTTCCTGTGACTCTTGCCACCTTAATGTAAAACTATACGTATGTAGGAGTGCAAACACGTACCTTATATTGTGTATAGAGGTGGAGATGTGGATGAGGCGGAGACACTTCTTCAGTGGCGACGGGTTAGGACGCTAGGACGTTAGGACTAGCCCCGCTCGCCAGCAGTCCTGGCTGAGAGGCGAAACTGACGTCACAGGGCACAGGGCAGCACTTACGACCACAGTGGAGGAGTGTGGTGTTCTTGAAAGGTCTGGACTTCTTGAGACCTCGTAAAATTCTCAGCAACAAAAATATAAAATAAAATATCTGAAAATTGAGTTCTCAGACTCACAGCCCCTTCTCGTCTCTTACTATGACCAGTCACAACTACCATAGGGCAAGGGAAGACCAGATGAACCTGCTGTTAGGTTTATTTAAAACAACAAAGAAAACTCGCTGGAAAAAAAGGAATAATTAATTAATTCCAGGCACACAGCAACCTAGCTAACTATTTTAAAACAACTTATGCAATAAGTGTACTTAACTGTAGGTGGGCTAAGCAGAAGCCACACCTGATCTACCACGTGGTCCGTTCTCACTGGATTCCTCCTTCAGTCCTCTTCTCGTACCTTCCAACAACACCGCCGCCTACTCGTACCTCCCAAAGGCTTCTCTCGCCTGCAGTACGCAGTCACACTGACTTTTGGATATTATCAGGGCAGGAAAACCACCACGATGGACACATGGCTCGGGAGGTTGGTGAAGGACGTCTGGATGGTGCTGGGTCTCTCGAAGAAGTGGTGTGGGTGCGCCGCCGACCCACAATCCTCAGCTGCCGCGCTCCGCGGTCAAGATGCCAGCACTCACCACAACTGATATCTCTCTCTTTCTGCATAACACTTACACTAAAGGCTTTAACGGCTACGGGTTATTATTTATTAATGACCTAACACCATGCACTAGGTAATAGTGGGTCATGCATCCCACTCATAGTTCAGCTTTGGCAGCAATAACGAATAGGATTTGAATAAGGTCCTGTTTCCCGCATGCCTGGTTTTCCCGCCTGTCCTGGGACTTATTTTCCCGGTCTCTCAATCAAAATGACGGTGACTCCCGCGGTATTTTCCACGGGCTATTTCTTGAATAATGAAATCATGACAAGGAGTTAGTCCCCAATGGTGAGGTATGACCGTTTGAACATACCCACCCTGGATACAGATGCGCACTGGTGAAAAGCGGGCTTTAAGAACCTGTTATTCCTCGAAATTAGCACGTAAGCCACGGCAGTGCTGAATGACATTATTTAATTGGTTTCATTGCGCCTCGGTAGAGGGACCTTCCCGCACCCACATCACTCTTGTTTTGTTGACTAGGACCCTGTACTAGGACCCTGTACTGTCCGGTGTCCGGTGACGGGGCGTTGGATCCATCAGCATTGCGTTGGGGACCGACATGTCGCCGCCCCGTTCCAGATGCCAGCAACTTCCTTCCCTTACTCCCCCCCCTCCTCCCCCCCAACCGTCCGCCACTCTGCCGCGGCGGCCGGAGGTAAAGGAGCTGCGAAAGCCTCCGGAGTGGACTCTCCGGAGGTTGTGTCCACGGGCGCCTGGGCATTGGTGGCGACCGGCTGAGAAATAGCCGCAGACACACAGCGATCACAACCGACACCCGGGGATCTTTCAGCGAACCGTAAATAGACGTTGGAGAAGACACTTTAAACTGGAGCGTCCTCGAGGGACTTCTCACTGCGTAGGATTTCTGTTGATGGGTCTCAGGTCAACCATCAACAGATGTAGATTTATGCGTATCCATCACTTTTAGGTGGGATGGAGCAGACGGTGCAGACAAAACAAGGGGTGTGGGGCGAGAGACAATTCTGAAAGTAGTAGGGCCGTGATGGATATGTGATCGAGGGGCTGAGGCAAAAAATGTCGTTCTGGGGCTGGCGAGTATACTGAGGGCGAGTCGGCTTGCCTCAGCGAAATAACTCTTTCCCTGATACTGATGGGTAGTAGTTCTCTTTCAGATTTGTACTGCTCACAGTCCTTTGAAGGTGCAGTAGGGGCCTTACCGCAATAATAGACCCGGAAAGAGCCGGGGAAGTCCTCATCGTAATCATCCTTGCTATAAAAGAAACACACTTGTGGTAGGAAGACACCTACTATTCCTGGTGAGGTGTACACTGAGAGCGAGGTGGGTGCTGCAAGCCCACCAAAAACCCTTCCCGTGTCTTCACTTTCCGTTTCCCTATTGTCACATTAACACCAGAGAGTAGTTGAGCATGCTTTCTAAAGACAAATCCTCCTACCTTCCACACCACACTACATACGCGCTAGACACACACCTCTTCATCAAAAAATTCAAAATCAAATAGGGCAAGGCAACACACAGCCTCGGATTCCCCGTCTGGAGGGCGGGGGTGGGGGGGGGTCACAAATGCCTTTAGAGCGGACTTCACTTTCAGCTCTCGAACTTAGAGGTGTCTTGATACCTCTGCAAAAAAAGTCTGTATTAACTTCTGCAACATTCTTGGTCTTCGTTCTAATTTTCATTTTGTGGAACAAAACCTCGCCTCCTCTAAACCTCACCTCCTCTTCCTCACCGAAACACAGGTCTCGGAGGCTACTGACAGTAAACTCTACCTTGTTCCCTTCCACTGTCTCTATCCTAAATTTCAATCCAAAGCTGGATATTGCGTCTACGTACCCAACGGCATCACTTGCCCATGACCTTGTCTCTTGAATTTTCCACCGTCTGGCTAAGACTTTATTGTCACTCTGTTCTTATCTCTCACCTAACTCTACCAATCATGTAAAATTCTTTGATTATTTGAACTCTTAAAGTGGAGCACATCTTGACTCACGTTCCCTTCGCTGAAATATTCATCATAGGAGATTTCAGTTTTCAACACCAGCTTTGGTTTTCATCCTCCTTCACTGACCAGCCTGGTGAACAAGCCTACAACTTTGCTCTCCTAAATGATCTAGAGAAATGTTTCACAACCTTACACGTATTCCCAACCACCTTAGAGGCACACCCAATATACTACACCTCGTCCTGACCTAACCCTTCGGCTTACTATGGTACATTATCCTTTCCGTTGGGCTCCTCCGATCACAAATTTACTTCTGTATTATGTCCTATTGTTCCTGTACAGCCCCTGGACCCACCGAACAGGCGGTGCTTCTGGCATTTTGCTTCAGCTATGTGGGACGACCTGAGGATGTACTTTTCCGATTTCCCGTAGAATGATTACTGCTTCCCTCTGTGTGTGCCCAGCGCATTACTAAGGTGATTGTCTCTGAAATGGAGGCACACATCCACGCATTTTCTCTACCCTTCATGCTAAAAAGCCTTGGTTTTAATCACGCTTGTTCTCGTACTATCAAAGATAGGGAGGATGCTCTCAAAAATACCACTTCGCACTCCTGCTAATCGAGGTCTTTACATTTACATTCGGAATCGTGGCAAATCTATTCTCCGACTTACCAAAAACTCATTTATTGATAGAAAGTGATGATACCTTGTTTTCTCTATTACTTTTAATGACTTCTGGCACCTAGCCAAACATATCTCCATCAGTTTCGCTTCTTCATCTTTTCCTCCTCTCCTTCTTCTTGATGGCAACACTGCTGTCACTATGTCCCTAAGACTGAACTTTTCGCTCAGACTTTTTGTAAAAACTTCACTCTAGACGATTCAGGGCATATCCTCCAACTCAACCCTGTCTGACTCCACTATGCCTGTTATCAAAATTCATAAGCATGATGTTTTCTATGCTCTTTTTGGCTTCAATCCTCAGAAGGCTTATGGGCTTGATGGATTGCATCCTATTGTCCATAAAAACTGTGCTTCCGTGATGACACCCTGCCTGGTCAAACTCTTTCGTTTCTGCCTTTCAACATCTACCTTTCCTTCCTGCTGGCAGTACGCCTACATACAGCCTCTGATTAAGAAGGGTGAGAGCTCTAATCCATCAAACTACCGTCCTTGTCCTTCTAAAGCTTTTGAAGCAATCCTGAACAGGTAAGTTCTTAAGCATCTATCAACTTATGACCTCCTTTCTGATTGACAGTTTGGACTCCGCAAAGGGCGTTTTACTGATGATCTTCTTGGGTTCCTAATTGACTCCTGGCCATCCTCGAAAGCAAAGATTTGTGCCAATCTTTGCTTTTCAAACTACCCTCTTACGGTTTCTATTCTCTCTGTACTTTTCTCCAACAAACTGTCCTATCCACTCTAACGCCCATGACCCTATTTTGCACTACTCAACATCTGTTGACATAATAATCTTCCAACAGGAACTTCATGATTCTAGTCTGGTGGCTGCAGAACGCTTAACTTCAGACGTTAATATCATTACCGATTGGGGTAGCAGGAACGTAGTGTCTTTCAACGCGTCAAAAAACTCGATTTTTTTTTCTATTTTCAGAAAGCGTTTGATAAAGTTCCGCCCCATAAATTACTTTATAAAATCATGCAACTCGGTATTGATGGGAAATTATGATACCAATGGATCGCAAAATGGTTGAGCAACAGACGGCAAAGAGTGGTGATCAATGGACTGAACTAAGAGTGGGTGCCGTCACTAGTGGCGTTCCTCAGGGGTTAACTCTTTGCCCAGTTCTGTTTATAATTCACATGAATGACGTTGACGCTGGACTCCATAATCTCATTAGTAAATCTGCGGACGACACAAAGATTGGTAATTCGGATCTCGCTGACGAAGACACAAAACCTCCAAGAAGATTTCCACAAAAATTCCGCTTGGTCTGATAGATAGATGATACTCTTTAATACCAATGAGCGCTAAGTTCATCAAGTTGGTACAAGAAATAAGAGGTTCGATTACGAAATGAGTGGCGTGAAACTCAAAAGCGTTCAGTGTGCCAAGGGATTGGGCGTCAAAATCACGTCAAGCCTCAAATTCTCACAGTAATACGTTGACGCAGCAAGCAAAGCGGAATGCTGCGCTTCATTAAAAAAAACCTTCTCATTTAAGAATAAGTATGTAATACTTTCAGTGAACAGTAGTTTAGTCAGATCTCATTTAGAATATGCGGTACAGTATTGGTCTCCCTAGCACACAAAGGATCTTGCAAAATTAGAAGGCGTGTAACGTAGGGCAACAAAGATGCTCTCATTTTCGCACAACAAATCTTACGACGAAAGTTTTTTTCCCCTTAACCTGTTCTCTCTTGAGAAACGTTGCCTCCGAGGAAAACTGATCGAATGTTTCAAAATACTCGATGGTTTTATGAATGTGGACAAATCCATATTGTTTTTGATCGATGACACGTTCCGAAATGTCTTTTTTTCTTCTATATTTCTATATTAGAAACTCCCACCGTCAGTAGTTCAGTCAGCACGTTTAATTTGTTTAAAAACAAACTCGACCGCTACTTACTTCAACTGAATGCTCACTTAGTCGAAATGTAAGTCTTGGTGGCATTAAACATTAAGTTTAATAAAATTTCAGTAAGGACATACCACCCACAGTCGCTTTACGCTTAGGTGACGAGAGTCCTCATCGATTTAGGATGAGGCACCTGGAGCCCGACAGCCCCGTGCCGTTGATTGGTTTACTGAAAACATGGCAGTTGGGGATAAAAAGGTACGTAGACGCAACATCCATCTTTGGATTGAAGGTTAGAATTGAGATAATAGGAGGGAAGAGAGTAGAAATTACTGTCAGTAGCCCCGGAATCCTTTGCTTCGGTGAGGAAGAGAAGGTGAGGTTTAGAGGAGGAGAGATGGTGTTCCACAGAATGAAAATTGGAACGAAGACCACGAATGTTGCAAAGTTAATAAAGAAAAAGTTTGAGGGGCTATCAAGGCATCTCTTAGGTCGAGACCCAAAGGGGGACCAGCGAGATAGGAAAGCCACTTTTTAACCAGTAGGCCAGAGATGTACCCCACTCGCAGAGTGAGTTATGAAAGTCTCCCCCATCAGGTGGGTCATAGCACTACAGTAAAAAGTGGATTTCAATGATTCCGATAATTTTATTCATATGTTTATCACTTCCGCTGGTACCTTGTACAGCTCCAGCCGCTGGCCCGTGATATTAAGGCCCAGTCACACATTCACGACAATGACTCCTGGCGCCCTCCCGACATCAGATCACGCTCTGGCAGTTTTGAAATGTCGCGTAGCCAGACGTACGTAACGACCATCGTAAGTACATCCCCTTGCGTGCCGATCATAGCCGATATCGAAATGACGTTGTTACAACGTTGTTGAGAAGGACATCCGACGGCCGTAGGTTATTCGTAACGGCTGACAGATGTCGGGGAGTGCCCCTATTGTTTTGAAATTTCTTGTCGGCGTGCGGCCCGACGGTGGGAGGCGTGGTCTGACGCCGGGAGAGCGCCGGGAGACATTGTCGTGAATGTGTGACTGTGGCTTTAGGGCCATTCTTACAGTCGTTTCCGTATGTTCGGAAGACGGTCCCTAACACGTTCGGGTGGCTTCTACAGTAGTAGTAATATAGTAGTAGTAGTAGCAGTAGTAGTAGTAGTAGTACTAGTACGACTACTACTAATATACTCCTACTACTGTAGATGCCACCCGAACGTGTTAGGGACCGTCTTCCGATCATTCGGAAACGACTGTAAGAATGGCCCTTAGTTACTTGTAATGCCGACCTTCGGGACCTGGTCGGTCCTCCCTAAACGCATCCTATGGGGACCCGAAGACGATCGGGTTCGACTTGTGTAGTGCCCCGGGATCTGAGGGGGGCGCTCTTAAACTTTTTAATTAACTACTGAATCTTACTGAATTTTACTAAGTATAGGACAAATTAAAGACTTGAATAAACTCCCGTGTAATTGAATGCGGACGACTATAGAAGGTAGGCTGCCACCACCCCACGATGAGGGTCGGAACCCCCTGCTCAATGGGGAGACTGATTGACTACACTCAACTACGCCGGATGAAAAACGGGAGAAAACACTCGAGGGGGTAGCGTAGACACTGAAGAGGGAGGGAGACGTGAAGATACGGATTTCCTTGTGTGTCGTCCGGCTGATCAATTCGTAACCTTAAGATTAAATGAGGAACAGTGATAAACAGAATAATATAATTACAAGAGGAATTTTACTGAGACATTTGTTACAAAAATAAGATATAATTGTTTGTTCTAGACCCTAGGCCGGCTTTGTGAAATTACAAAAATATAAAGTTACTACTGAAAACCTTACATCCTAACAAACTTCCCTCGTCGAGCCTATGGCTGCCACACAAGGGTAACAAGAACGCGACTACATATTAGTAATACTTGGGTCAGACGTTTGGGGAAACGGGGGCCGGAAGTGTGTGTGTGTGTGTGTGTGTGTGTGTGTGTGTGTGTGTGTGTGTGTGTGTGTGTGTGTGTGTGTGTGTGTGTGTGTGTGTGTGTGTGTGTGTGTGAACTGAAGTGGACGAGACCCTCTGACTGATCACCAACCGGACCTATAGGGCGGATGAACGGAGACTGGCCCGCGGGCCTGGCGAGAAAGAGGGACGCGTGTGTGGTTGAAAATTGGAGTGTCTCAAGGCGTGATTTATGGGGGGGTGAGGGAAGTGTTAAATTAGCTCTCTCTGGGAAACAATTAAGTCGGGAACAAATCTGTGAGGTAGGGAGGGTTTACAAAAGACTTGGGCTAATTGTTTTGGTGAGCAAAATTTTGTAAGAAGGAAAAATGAGGTTGCTAAAGACGCAGCCAACCATAAGCGAAAAGGACATGTCTAGCGGTGTCTGGAAAACAGGGAGGAGGGAGGGACTGTAAGGCGACAGGGGGTGGGGAGGGTTGGCTACAATTTCATGGCATCACACTTGTAACACGGCCGTCAAGCCAGTAGTGGAGTCCACTCAGGCAGCTTTGCTCCCCCCCCCAAAAAAAAAAAAAAAAAAGATCGGGAAATCCGAGGCCATGCGTTTTATACCAGAAATAATTAATCTTCAGAAATTTTTGTGATGTGGTGTGTGTGTGTAGCGTGTACAAAGTGTGGTGTGGAAAGTGTGATAATCAGTCTTTAGAGGCCATGCTGAACTGCTCTTTAGTGTTGATGAAACTATAGGGAAACGAAAAAAATGAATGTGTCTGATAGGCTTGCAGCACCCCATTGCTTCCCATGTAGACCTCAACGGGTTTATGCCCATTTCGGTGTGTGTCTTCCTACCAACACCGTTCATTCCTACATTTTTCAGTCTTCCTTGGTTTCGCTACTCTTTTTCGCTACCTCCTTATCTTCATTTATATATACTTGCATTACATATTATATTACCTATGCCTGTACTATGTCGACTTTTCATGGAGAAATGGATCATGTCAGGTTGCACTTTTTTCGTATTGGTTTTATTTGCCTCAAAAGTCTCCAGAAAATTACAAATCCATTGGTGTATAAATGAATTTCCATATGACTACTCAGTGTTGCTTCCTTGCGATTCTTGTTTGCATTATTTTTCCCTGTTTCGGAGGTCAAGATGGCACACAAAAATAATCGGAAATTTATTCATAGAGTCTTATGTTATTATGTTTTTTTTACACATTTTCTTCGTGTATATAGTTAATATGATAAATACATATCTCTTCACCTTAAAACATATATAAATATATGGAAAAAATCTTAACAAAATGGTTGGATGTTCAGTCGGCAATAGCGGACGGGCCAAGGCGGAGTTTACGCCGCCGCAAAGCTGACAAACGGATTGCAGTCTCCAGTCATCAGTTCTCAGTCTAACATCTGTATTCGTAGGCTTCACTCATTATATTTCCAAGCAGTAAAATTGCATCTGTAGAAAAAGGAATAAAGCAACCGCAAAATATGTTTGGAATTATGCAATAAGATTACACCTACATGAATTTGCTCAATAACGACGCATGTATATGAAAAACATTTCCCTTATGAGCTTCCAGTATCTTTCTTGATTCTCCTGGAGCACTGAACTAAAGATAAAAAGAGCTAAATGACTGCAGTTTAACTGTTTAACATGACAAACGTAAAAATATGCACTAAATACATATTTCAATAATGAAACCGTATCCCCTTTTAGAACGCAGGTGTCAGCTCATTGATGCACGACGTTGTCCACTGCTTCATGGCTGCCTATGAGAGTGGCCGAACCCTGGTGCTGAAGGCGGAGGTGAAGAATCGCCTCGGAACAAACTGGGAAGACCTCTTCTTGTTGCCAAGCCCGCCATCCTGCCGCAACATAACTTCGAATATGACTAGCTGGCCAGGTAAGCATCGATATGCTAATAAGTAGTAGTAATAGTAGTAGTAGTAGTAGTAGTAGTAGTAGCAGTAGTAGTGTGGTTCAGGTAGTAGTAGTGTATTTCAAATCAGCTTCCTCGAAGTTGGGCGTTCTGTATCTACTCCGTCAGTTCCTTTTCCCAGCACAGTTGCTATTCATATACAAGGGCCTTGTTCGCCCTCGTTTGGAGTATGCATCTCGCGTAAGAGGGGGCTCCATACTCACAGCTCTCTTGGACAGAGTAGTCTAAGGCTTTTCGTCTCTCAACTCCCCTCCTCTTACTGACAGTCTCCCACTTCTTAAATTTCTCCACCATGTTGCCTTTCTATCTTCTATCGATATTTCTTCCTGCCTACGACTTGAACTCTTTAAAGAGGAGAGTATCAGGACACCTCTCCTCCCGAGATTGACCTCTCTTTAGGCCACTCCTCTTAACTCTCTTTTTATAGGATCAGTGATTTGCGGGCTCTTTCATTATTATTTTTTTTTCTCTTGAGCTGTTTCCTTTCCTGTAAAGAAGAAAAAAAGAGCCAGCCCAAGAATTATTTACCTAGAGCGTAAAAGGTTTGCGAGTGGTTTTTTTTCTATATGGCGTAAGATTAAAAAAAAGTGTCTCACAAAATTTCAGTGGTGGGTGTGGAATGTGGATGTGATGACGTCATCAATATGTCTGCCGGCGTTCGTGTACTTGCCGCATTCCATGAAGCCTAACTTATTATGCGTTTGTGCTCGATAGGTATTTTTTTCAAAATGTTACTAATAGAATGCATTTTTTTTATACTCATGCATTGTTACTAAACTTTATTAGTTTTTTTCTCAAATATAGAAAGCAAGCATTCTCATTGGGTAAGTGTCAAGCTTAACAGTATTTAATTCATAAACCAAGCTATTTATGAATAATGGTAATAATATATTATAATATGGTGGGGTTTACGGCCATATTATAAGTCAAATTGACTGTACCTCACTGCTGGGGATGATCAGAATGTCACTTCATTGGTAAAGGGTTTATTTCTACATTTATGTGTCCCTTCATTATCAATAAACACACCAAGTGCCATTACTCGCAAACATTGATTGATTGATTGATAGTTTATTGTTGCAAGTAAAACAACAAAGGAGAAGGGAGGAGCATGCCATCCCAACCCCCAGGCAGTACAGAGTGTGATTATACAACTAAGGATACATGTGGAAGTAGCACCAGGAAACTAAAAAGATACAATGGTAGGGGACAAGTGCTAAACAAAAAATAAAGGCCTTGATTTAGTCAAGGGAGCAGACATAAGGGACTGGACATAATTATGAACTACAATCTAGGGGCAAATGCAGGACACTCACTAAGCACAGCTGAAAGAACATTATTGTTGATGAACCAGCCCACCAGCTCAGGCAGGTCCCAGTGGCCCTGTGGGCGGTAGGCACTAATAGCAGAACATTGCAGGACAGTGTTTAAGCGTGTGACCCCCTGGCCTGGCACACAAACGGCAAGGTACAGGGTCAGCCCCACTGACCTCCCAGTAATATCTGTATCCCAGCCTCAGCCGCATCACCACCAGATCAGAGGATGCACTAAGCCTACCATAAGTGTGGGTGCAGATACTTGAAACCTGGGCATAGTGAATGCTGGAGGGACTACCATCCGGACACCTCAAGGCAAGCTGATTGGTAACAGACTCACAAACAAGGGATCTAAGTCTACTCTTAACATAATTATAGGTGTATTCAACACCTGGGTGCACATTGAGATCATCAGAGGCAGCACGAGCAAGTCTGTCTGCCTTTTCATTATGGGGCCTTTTCATTATAAGGGCACTAAGGCATTTATTGACTATATCACAGTCAGAAGGGGAGGAAGACAGAAGTGCATACAAGGCACATTGACTATCTACAAACAGGTACACAACTTTCCCGAGAGCTACAGTGATATGGAGGGCTTCATATATGGCATAGAGTTCCGCCCTTGTGGAAGATAAGATGATCAGGAAACCTCTTAGAAACCTCAGTGTCAGTGTATTCAGAGGGGGTGGCATAGTCCCTAATAAATAATCCACAACGAGTCTTGGTGCCATTGACAGATCCATCACAAAACACATGGACAGCCTGGGTGAGAGGATTTGCAGACAATTTGGTCAGAAAATGGTCCTGCAGGACTTGAGGAAGCCAAGAATCTTTAGGTTTATCTATTTTTTTCTATATCAACACTGACTCTATGAGGTTTCCAAGAGAGATAACAAGGGCTGCTAATGAGGGTAAGACACGGTTCAAGGACACCAAGGTCAGATAAGAGCTTGTGAAGCTTTCTAAGGTACGACTTGGCTGGAATGTTAGGGGTGGGCTGAAAGTTACCAAGAGCCTGCCTAAGCTGAGTGTCCCCATGACAAATCATGCGGCAGACTGTGCGGCAAGTAATTTCCTGAATTCTGCAGACAACACTGGGCAGTTCCAACTCAGCTCGGAAGACTTCAAGCTGTGCCGTCCTGTGACAACCTAGAATAATCCGCATTGCCTCATTTTGTATGAGCTCCAAGGGCTTCAGTTGAGAAGGGCTACAACGCACCAGAACTAGTGCAGCATAATCAATCAGAGACCGAATGACAGAGAGATAGAACATCCTAAGAATGGGAATTCCTGCTCCAAGACCCCTGTTTGCTAATACACGTAACGGGGCAATGCGAGGTAGACAGAGATTGCGTACATAGTCAACGCAATGGGTATACTTCTTAAAACTAAGTTGCACTCTTAAATACTTATAACATTGTACTCGACCTAATGCGGCAGTGTTGATGCTCGGTGAACGACATATTTTGAGACTTGTCTGATATTTAGTTTTTGAGGCATTGACAACCAGATCCCTATGTACACAAAGGTCTTCAAGGTGCTGCAGGGCTGTGGTCAGGGTTCCAGGGGAATCACACTGAATGAGGATGTCGCCGGCATAAATGAAAATTTCAGTGCCCCTAGGAAAGGAGTGCCGGCCAATCTTATCCATAAGGATATTGAATAACATGGGGCTGAGGACTCCATCTTGAGGGGTTCCTAGGTCAAAGGACTCTTCAGTTGATACTGCACCCTGGAACCATACCCTAGGGCCTAACACGTCTATTATACAAATACTCCCTAATCCACCCTGAAAGTTTCCCTTTCACACCTTTCGTGATGAGTTCCTCCATGATAACATCTTTATTGGCCCTATCAAAAGCATCCTTGAGGTCTATAAAAGCTCTGCAGGTGACAGTGTCATTACTCAAACATTTAACAAAACAATTGGCAATGGATCGAGCGACCCTTCATAAACCCATGGAGATTAGGGGACATCGTCACCCACCTTAAAAATGAGACGTTGCAGGATGACCCTTTCCATTAGCTTGCATAAACAACTGGTGAGAGAAATTGGACGAAAAGTGCCGTCACCCTTAGGGATGGGAACAATGAGAGCAGATTTCCATGAAGGAGGCAAAACACTGGAGGAATACGCGACATGTTAAAAAGATCAAGAATGGGTTTATCAGGCAGGGCAAGGAGGGGGTATAGGACGTCATAGGTTAAACCATCCTGACCAGGGGCCGTCGACTTGCCAGGCCGAATAGCGCGAAGGAGCTCATCCAAAGTAAAAGGAACACAAGTGTCTTCTACCAGGGCCACATTATGATGTACAAGGGCCATGCACCGCAGCTGATGGCTGGCAAGAGCATCTCGATGGGCGGCAGGCAGCCCAGCCACAGCAGAGGTATGCGTCCATGTTTGCAATAATGTTTGTGCTGTCATGTCATGACCATAAGAAGAGTTCCACAAATAACATAATCTGTAATAGTAAAAAACTCTCTGAACCTTTACAAATTGCACAAGCTTTTAATGAATTTTACACAAATGTTGCACCTAAACTAGATCACAGTCTGCCATCTTCCACCACAGACCCTCTCAGCTTTCTTCAAGGTGACTTTCCTCATTCAATGACAATTCCTATAATTGTCCCCCAAGATGTAATTACTGTAATTAATTCCCTTAAAAACAAAAAGTGCAATGTGCATGAAATTCCAGTATCTGTATTAAAAACCAGCAAAAAACAACTTGCAATACCCTCGTCCATACTCTTTAATAATTCTAACAATAATGGTAAATTTCCTCAACTCCTAAAACATGCAACTGTTGTCCCCATTCATAAGAAAGGCCCCAAAGATGAATTAAGCAATTATATACCAATACCCTTACTAAATGTTTATTCTAAGATCTTTGAAAAAGTAATGAAAAAATTCCTCATACATTTTCTTGAAACTAAAAACATACTTAATCCAAGTCAGTTTGGTTTTCGTCGTGGTCTAAACACTTTCGATGCCTTGAGAACTTATTCAGAAGAAATCTATAACACTTTAGATAATAAACAGTCATTATTAAGCATCTTTGTTGACTTCACCAAAGCTTTTGATACAGTCAGACACGATATATTATTACGTAAGTTGTATTACTATGGAATTAGAGGTATTATTCATGACTGGTTTCAGGATTACTTATCCCACAGAACTCAATCAACCAAATTCCACACTTGTCTATCTGCATCTCTACCTATTCAATACGGTGTTCCACAGGGCAGTGTCTTAGGTCCAATCCTGTTTCTCTTATATATAAATGATATTACTTACATATTTACAAACCTTAAAACAATCCTTTTTGCTGATGACTCAACCCTAAATATTGCTGGTGAAAATCCTACTGACATGATACATATAGCAAACACTGACCTACAAATCTTTCATAAATGGTGTCTGAGTAATAGATTAACAGTAACCTTAAACAAAACATTTTATATGCTATTTACTAATAAGTCACCACCAATGCTTCCGTCCCTATTTTATTCCCATGACATTATAAGCAGAACTAATAAACATACATTATTAGGAATAACGTATGATGATACCATGACCTTCAAACATCACGTAACAAACCAAATCATTAAATTATCCGGGCTAGTATCTCTGTTATATAAAATTAAAGAATTAATGCCCATTGATGTTTTGAAAATGTTACATAACGCACATGTCTTACCACACCTGTATTACTGTACACCAATCTGGTGCAACACCTACCCCACACACCTGTTACCTCTGTTTAGACTTCAAAAGAAAATAATAAGAATTATTAAAAACAGTGACTACTTTGCCCACACACAACATCTCTTTAAAGAAACAAATTCCTTAAAACTTTTTGGCATAAATAAGCTACAAATTGGTATTTACATGTATAAAAAGATCAAAAGTGAAACCTTCTGTTGACATGGAGCCAAATCCTCTGCAGTGTCTGAGTCTTACGCAGCCACCCCAAGAAGTCACCCCAGTATCGCTGACGAGTCTGTTGACGAAGGTCAGTCACCATTGCATCCCTGGCATCATAGTCGGTGGGGTCACGCTGCCACCGCCTCTGGTAGGTGGCAAGAGTTTGCTGGCAAGAAAGTATGACAGGATCCTTAGCATAAGAGGAGGAGCAATGAGTGACGGCATGTACCCTAGGAGCCATATAAGATGGGGACACAAAGCCTTCAATAACTGCAACAAGGCCCTGATACAAGGAATTAACATCAGAAAAGGTGGCCTTGGCGACAGTGTACCAAGACTCAACACATAAAACAAGTCTTGGCACTCGGGCAGCAGGAACAGTAGTAGTAGTTTCCAGAGCAAAGTGGTCGCTGAGTAAAGTAGGCAACAAGCAAGTCTCAATAGAGCACGCGGGCATGTTGGACAGGGCTACATAGTCTAACCTGCCACCTTGAGTGTGTGAAGGGACACTGTCACCTGTGAGCGTTACAGTATCTGTGGCGTCAAGAAAAGCTTTCCAACGAACCCCGTTTACATAGGTGGTCAAATGACTGCCTCGGTCCTTATGACAAGCATTGAGATCCCCCATTATCAATGATTTTTCTTCCAAGAAGCAACCTGGGAGGTTGTCAGCACGAAAGGCACAAGCTTGGACATACAAATTTATACAATACAGGGGACCATTAGGAACATACAAGCACACAATAAGAAACTCCATACCCCCCGTAACCCCCATCTCATGAAAAGTAACTGGAAGTCCATGTTTGACATATGTTGTTAACCCTCTACTGCTACCATCTCCAGGTCCTAGAGAGTGAGTCACATAACCTTTCAACTGTGGCACCTCGGGCCCGACCTCCTGTAGGGCAATGATGTCGGGTTTCTGCGGTATAGCATACAAGTGGAGATCAGTGAACCAGGCACGCAGCCCGTTAATGTTCCAGGTCAGGAAGCGATAGGTCGTGCAGGTCATTACGAGGTCAAGGAGATACCCAGGGGCTACTGCTGAGTGCTATCCATTTTTGCAAGGATGGCCTGCATGGTAGTAAGCATGCCCGCTACCGATGTCTCCAGCGAATCCAGCCGAGAGTAGCAGCCGAGAGTAGACTGCGGTCAGGCCAGAGTCACCCACAATCTGGGCACCGCTGCTTGAGGTGTGCGAAGCTACATGGGTTCCCGTAGCCTGCACAGGAGGAACTGGACTGAGAGGAGTACTGGCTGTTGCCTGAGGCTGGGGATCGGCTGCATCAACAGTCACAGGAGTCACAGGAGCCGGGACAGGAGGGGGATATGGAGCAGGGGGAACAGGGCGAGCTTCCACATCAGTGAGGCGCACATAAACTTGAGCCAGGACAACTGAGAGGTTGGCTATTTCCTTTTGGAGGGAGAGCAGAATACTAGTAGAGAGGTCAGCAGCAGAAGCGGAGACTAGTGGACCCCCAGCGGGGACAGCAGGGGCAGGTGAGGACTCACTGACAGTGCCAGCGTAGGGTTGTCGAGGTCCAGAGCTTGGTAGAGAAGTTTCCCAGGCATTGTGGGCAGGGGGCGGTGCAGGGCAGTAGGCTGCAGGAGGGACATTTTGACGGGTGAAAGGGTCCGACTGCTCCCGAAGGGGGCAGGTTTCACAGAACACGCCCTGCATTGAGCATTATAAGGGCCACCACAATTGCAGCACCGAGGAGGAATGGAGGCACCGTCCTGGATACATTTCTGACACTCCTCCGAGAGGTGGCGGCCAGCACGGAACCGTCACCGAGGCAAGGATCTACACTTCCAGTTCTTATGACTCCAGCGACTGCAATGGTGGCAGAGGTCAGGCTCATGTCGGTAAGGAGTGACCAGCTTCCTGCCCAGGCCACATATCCACACTTCATCAGGGATGTCGCCCTGCACCGAACCAAGTAGTTGTGGGCGCGCCTCCTGACCCACAAACCGCCTCCTCAGTGACAGAAAGCCCGGATGGTTTACCGACACGTAGGTGGGCACACCATGAACAACAGTTCTTGGTGACCCTTCCAACGGACAGTTCACCGACACATAGGTGGGCACACCATGAATAAGAACAGTTCCTGGTGACCCTTCCAACGGGACCAGGACCTCCCCCAGAAAGCCCTGCGTCACAAGCTGATCGTACACTTGCCCAGTATCCAGCGTGATAAAAGGAACGTTCCTACCCTCCTTAGACAGCGGGTTGGCCTCTGGGTGCTGTTTGAGAAGTCCCATGAACCACAGGTGCTTGGCAACCGTCGTCGCCTGACCTGTGGTGAGGGGCCACAATAAACTACGCCGTGTCTTGGGCACCAGTCCCTGAGTAACAATAACACCTGCAGCTGCTGATATATCCATACTGAGACCCTCTTCCAGGGCAGGAGGGACGAGAGGCGCTTCTGCCGGGGCGGGAGGACTCAGCTGAGGCACGGGCGGCGAGGATGGTGACTCCGAGCGTGATTTACTATAATTTCCGATTGGGGTAGAAGGAACCTTGTGTCCTTCAATGCTTCAAAAACTCAATTTCTCCACCTTTCAAGTCGACACAATCTTCCAAACACCTATCCCCTATTCTTCGACAACACATAACTATCTCCTTCAACACTTAATATCCTCGATCTATCCTTAACTCAAAATCTTAAGTGGAAACTCCACATCTCTCTCACTAAGTCAGCTTCCTCGAGGTTGGGCGTTTTGTATCGTGTCCGCCAGTTCTTCTCCCTCCGCACAGTTGCTATCCATATACAGGGGCCTTGTCCGCCTTCGTATGGAGTATGCATCGCATCTCACGTGTGGGGGGGTTCCATTCTTACAGCTCTATTGGACAGCGTGGAGTCTAAGGCTCTTCGTCTCATCAGCTCTCCTCCTCTTCCTGATAGTTCTCTACCTCTTAAATTCCGTCGCGATGTTGCCTCTCTTTCTATCTTCTATCGATATTTTCACGCTGACTGCTCTTCTGAACTTGGTAACTGCATGCATCCCCCCCTCCCGCGGCCTCGCCCTACACGATTTTCTAATCAAGCTCATCCCTATATTGTTCAAATCCCTTATGCAGAAGTTAACCTGCATCTTCACTCTTTCATCCCTCACGCTGGTAAACTCTGGAACAATCTTCCTTCATCTGTATTTCCTCCTGCCTACTACTTGAACTTTTTCAAGAGGAGGGTAGCTGGACACCTCTCCTCCCGAAATTGACATCTCTTTTTGGCCACTCCTGTGTACTCTATTCAGGAGCAGTAAGTAGCGGGCTTTTTTTCATTGTTGTTTTCTTTTTTCACGCCCTTGAACTGTCTCATTTTCTGTAAAAAATAAAATAATCTTAACTGAAAACTTCACATTTCTTTTCTCGCTAAATCAGCTTCCTCGAGGTGTGGCGTTCTGTAGCGTCTTCGCCAGTTCTTCTCCCCCGCACATATGCTGTCCACATGCAGGGGCATTGTCCTTCCTCTTATGGAATATGTATCTCATGGGTGGGGGGACTCCATACACACAGTCGTACTAGACAGATTGGAGTTAAAGGCTCTTCGTCTCATCAACTCTTCTCTTACTAGCAGTTTTCTACCTCTTAAATTCCGCCGCAATGTTGCATTTCTTTCTGTCTTCTATCGATAGTTTCATGTTGACTGCTATTCTTAACTTTTTTTTTTTTTTTTATCGAGGGTATGGTAAGAAGGGGAAGTGGGTTAGTAACGAAGGTACAGGTTGGGGAATAGGAAAGATAGGAGTGTACAGTTGTATGGTGTAGGTTCGTTAGTTGTTCTGGTGTTGTTTATTGTTTATCGTGCACCTTATTTTTATAGCCCCGGTGTGATGTGTGTGTATGTGTGTGTGTGTGTGTGTGTGTGTGTGTGTGTGTGTGTGTTCGATTTGTTTGTGTGTAAAGCTAAGCTGAGCTATGGTGTCACTTTCGTGAAGTGGTGTGTGGCCGGATGTTCTCGTAGTGACTTCAAGCTGGGCGTAAACCAGGGGTGGGCCAAGTTGTAATGTGTATATTATAATGTACATGTGTATGTATGACTGTACGTGTCGCCACACGTACAGTTCGTGCTGTCATCAAGCTCCTTGACGTGAGTGTAGTTCATGTCGTCTTGCTGGTCGAGGTTCTCCCATATCTTACCGGCGGCCTCCCGTAGCCTTGTGCTGACAAGTTGAACTCTTAAGTCGGTGGTGTTGAGCTTCCATGTTTTCCGTGTATGGGTACTTCTGTCCCGTGGCAAATCTCAGCGGTTTGTTATGCAGCCTCTGTAGTTGTAACATCTTGGTGTGGTAAGCCATGTTTGTTAGGGTGGGTGAATAGTCTAGTTTAGGAAGGATCTTTGTCTTTACTAGATATAGTTTGAGCCTTTCTGTGAAGTGCCAGAATCTGATTAGAGATGTGAGAGCTGTTTTCACACTTACACTTAAGTACGCTTCGCAGACCAGTCGAATGAAACGACTCTATGCTACGCTCATATGATGTTGACATCAGTTAACTGAGGGTCAAATTTAAAGTCTGCAGTTTCCCAATACTTATCTAGACGACATTTAAGTGCATTAATTGCTTGAGCCTCAACTATTTCAGATGGGAGCCGATTCCACGTATTAACTCCTCTGAAGTATAGAAGTTATTACTCTGTGGTCCGTACACACCATCAGTAGGCCGGTGCTGAAACAGTTGTCTGTTGTGTTGACGGCTTGGCCTGTCCAGAGGTGTGAACGATGGAGGGAGTACTCCCTGTTCATATACACTGAAGTGTTTCCACATTTCAATCATATCTCCCCTTAGGCGCCGATACTTCAAAGTTGGTAAGTCAAGGTGCCTGAAACGGTCAGAATACTCAAGATGTCCAAGTCCATCAACTAGCTTGGTGGCCCTTATTTGCACCTGTTCAAATTTACTTTCTAGGCTCCTGTATCTAGGTGACCAAATAACTTGGGCATATTCTAGGTGGCTGCGGACGAAGGCTGTATATAACCATTCGAAGTCTATGAACCATTTAAACATATATTGACCAAGGTACGAAAATACACGTCAAATAAGCCCCATCATCGAGTTAGCAATCTTGATCTTACCCAAAATATGTTGCTCAAATTTCAGTTCGGAGTCCAGTATAATACCAAGATCTTTTATTACTTCAACAGGCTCTAATTGCTCATCATTTATATAATAGCAATGTTCATATACAATATTTCTAGGAGAGCCCAATGTAAGAACTTTGCATTTTGGTGGATTAACTCTTAGCAGCCAAGTTTCAGACCACTGCTGTAAGTTGTTGAAGTCAGTTTGAAGCTGAATATAATCATATATCTCTGTTATTTGCTGTAAGATCTTGACGTCATCTGCAAACATGTATAATGGTGAACTGATTGTTTCAGGCAGGTCATTTATATATATTATATATATATATATATATATATATATATATATATATATATATATATATATATATATATATATATATATATATATATATATATTATGAAAAGGATATGTCCCAGGACACTACCTTGGGGAATTCCACTCAAGACAAGGGCTGCAGATGATCTTTCCCCATTTACAACCACTGATTGATGCCTATCTGTCAAAAAAGTAGTAATCCACCTGAGAAACTGGCCTTGTATTCCACAGCTCTCAAGTTTGCAAAGGAGACGGCGGTGAGGAATATAGTCGAACGTCTTGGCATAGTCCATGTATATGACATCAAGTACTCCTCCTCTAGACATGATTCCAGAACAATGTTCCAAATAGTGCAATAATTGCAACACTGTTGAACGTCCATGTATCTTTTACGTCGCGGCCTATTGCGCCGGTAGGCTTCTTCCCGGTGGGGCCTGATGGTCGGCTCAGTCCGTTCTGGCGCAGGCGAGTGTTTATAGTGGCGCCATCTTGCATTGGCTCATGATGCCCTCCTGGAGCTCATCTTTAAACCTAGAATCTAGAGTCCAGGTTGATAGGTGGTCTTCTGGACAGCATGTGGGTAGTTTTAAGCCACTCGGCGGCGGCTGAAAAATCCCAGCTTGGTGGCACCGGGCGGGGATTGAACTCGCGTCCTCCTGAACGCGGCGCCGTCACTCTGTCGACTCAGCCACCGCCTCCCCAAATGAAGCCATATTGGTGTTTAGAAAGGATTTTGTTAATAATAAAGTGACTAATAATAGTTTCACGAATAAGAGATTCTAGTATCTTGCATAATATTGCAGTAAGGTCTATTGGTCGATAGTTTAAGGGTAGTTTTTTAAGTCCATGCTTATATATTGGGGCTATTGACGCTTCCTTCCAGTCTTGTGGCACTTCTCCCAGTTCAACACTCGTACGATACAATATGGAAATAGGCTTGACCAATTGGGTAGCGAGTTCCTTAATAATTCTTGGATGAATTTCATCAGGACCACAGATTTATCTATTTGAACAGATGTTAACATCTTAAAACACTAGATTCAAATATGGTAAGGTAATTAATTGGTTGCTCAATATGTTTGTACAGGCGGAGGTTGAGGTACTGGGCCAACTGGCTCTTTGCTGAAAACTGAACAAAACTGCATTTGCAATATTTCTGCTTTTCCCTGATCATCGTGACATAAGCTATTGGGGTCATCGGGATTTGCCAACAGTGGTGACACTCCACACTTGGTTTTTAATTTGTTCTTGGTAAATTTCCAGAATGCTTTGAGTTGAGTCTTAACCTGTGCTGCGATTCGTTTTTTCATAATTACGTTCAGCTTTACGAGAATTCTGTTTACATTTGTTCCTTACATGTAAGTACTCAAGCCTATAAAGGTCAGCGTCAGCTCGAAATCGGTGTGCTATCCATTTACGATAAGCCCTTTTCTTGCTCTGGAGAAATTCTCTTGTCTCTGCATGCATGGGAAAACCATTATTCCAGTTAGGTTTGCAACCAATCATCATGGATGGTACGAATTCATTTCTTAGTTCCAAAAGCTTACTTTTAATTATTTGCCAGGTATCTTCAGTATTTAGGTTAAGAATGTTCTCATCAAATCTACCTGCCCAGTCGGATTCAGCTAAGGTTTGCCTCATAGTATCATAATTCCCATTATTGTACCTGAATATTTTTTTAGGTTTGGTCATATCTGTATAGCAGTGGTATTTGAATGAAAATAATACATGGTCACTAGGGCCGAGAGGTGCAGAAAACTGTAAGCCAGATACCATATCTTCTTCATTAGTCAGTTGACCGCGACCTAGCCTCGGGGGTACACATGTCAACTACGCTCGCTGTTCTCGGCAGCTGTGCTTTCCTTGTGCTCTCCAGAATATCCTGAAGCTTTCCTATTGCTGCTGCTGCTTTGCTGCTTCGCTGACCTCTACTGCCCAACACTGCTCTGCTAAGTGCTCAGTGTTATATTCACTTTACTTAAACACATTCTCCCTTGCACACTTGCTCTTCCGCTCTGCCTACACCCTACACCTCCTCACAACACTGTGGTGCACATACAACTTCTTCCTAACTGTACTAAGCTTCTTCTTAACTTAACTACACATAATTTACATATTGTTTTCCAGGAAGTGTACTAGGAGGTCCTTTTTTTCAGGCTGATTTTCTTTCTTTGTTTCGGTCCGGAAATTCCTGACGCGGCGTCTACCCAGCCGCGCGGTGGGCGAAATTCCCTAGAGACCCTTTGTTTTGTCACTAATCTCAGGGAATAGACAAAGGCAAAATGCCCTCCTTAAAACGCTGTGTCGACTGCGGATGCCGGCAAGCACCCCAGTATTTTAAAACGAGCAAAGGGGCGATCGATGAAAGGAACATCAGACAACTCGAGGATACCATTCATGCGCTGACACGGGACATTGAAATTTTGAGGGAAGGTCTCCTGACGACAAAGTGTAGCAGGTGTTCCACTCGCGGGAGTTCCTCCTCGCTCCTGCCCCCACCCTCCCCCATCCGTTCCTCCCCCCTTCCCTCCTCTTCTTCCCCCTCATCCGCCTCACCCTGCCTTCCCTCTCCTCTCTCCTCCACCCTCGCCTCCCCTCCCCACCCCCCACAGCCGCTACCACCCCCGCCTCCCCCCAGTCCCCTCCTCTTCCCCCCTCTTCCTCCTCCTCCCCCCCCACCTCCTCCGCCACCTCCGCCACCACCTCATCCACCTCCTTCTCTCCACCTTCTCTTTCAACGTCATCCCCCTCCTCCTCCTCCCCCTCCTTCTTCCCCTCCTCCTCCTCCTCCTCCTCTTCCTCCTCCTCCTCCTCCGCCACCTCCGCCACCTCCTTCTCTCCATCTTTCCCTTCAACGTCATCCCCCTTCCCCCCTACTCCTCCTCCTCCTCCTCCTTCTTCCCCTCCTCCTCCTTCTCCTCCTCCATACCACTATCCGGGACTTCAACTGTTCCAACATTGACTGGACCACGATGATTGGAGATCGGGAGGGTAACAGACTGCTCAAAATGTTAGAGGACACTTTTCTAACTCAGATTGTTACCCAACCGACAAGGGAAAATAACTTATTAGACCTAGTACTCGTGAGTGATTCAGATCTTACACGTGAATGTCAGGTCGGCGAAAAACTAAGTGGTTGCGACCATCACCTAATTCGCCTAAAGATCAGAACAGACCATGAACTCACCGAAAACAAGTCCAGGATTCCAGACTACAAAAGAGCCAATTTTAATGTCGCTCGTGAGCTGCTAACCCAGACAACTTGGGACGGCGCGTGGAACGGTTTCAAGAACAAACTCCTAGAGGTAGAGAGAACACCTGTTCCCATGAAGACTAGGAGAACAAATAATGCCACAAGCCCACCATGGATGACTACCCAAGTTCGACAGGCGATTAATTTAAAGAAGAGAAAATACAACTTGCTAAGGGAAAACAGCACTGTCGAGGCTCGCGAACAGTACCATCAAAGCCTTAGAGCTTGCAGAACTCTCATTCGCCAGCGTAAACGCGACTATGAAAAGCAGATTGCGCGCGAAGTCAAGTCCAACCCGAAAAAGTTCTTCACGTATATAAGAACCAAAAAGAAGACAAAAAGCAATATCGGTCCCCTAAAAGATGAAAGTGACGTACTAACACAGGACAGCAGACAAATGGTCGAAATCCTAAACAGAAACTTCGCGTCTGTGTTCACGGTCGAGAACACCCAGTCCGTACCCGAGAGCCCTACCCCACCGATGGGAATCACTCCCCTAGAAACTGGCACAGTCGACGAACGGGATGTGAAAAAGTACCTAGACAAACTCGAGACAAACAAATCCACCGGACGACTTGTCACCCAGGCTGCTCAAGGAACTCAAGCAGCAAATCCTCAAGCCACTCACCGCCATCTACAATCTGTCACTACAACAAAACAAAGTCCCGAAAGACTGGAAACAAGCGAAAGTAACACCGATCTTCAAAAAGGAAGACAAAAGCGTGGCCCTAAACTACAGACCAATCAGCTTGACCTCAGTGGCCGGGAAAATCCTCGAGAAGATCATCAGAGACAAACTCGTTAGGTTCCTTGAAGACAACAACTTCATTTCCGATGCTCAGCACGGTTTCAGGAATAAGCGCTCATGCTTAACCAGTTTACTGGACTTCTTCCATGGTATCTATGAAAACTGGGATAATCATATCCCCAGTGATGTTATATATCTAGACTTTCAAAAAGCCTTTGACAAAGTGCCACACGAAAGACTCTTCAAGAAACTCAAGTCGGCGGGGTTAGGCGACAATCTGACAGCGTGGATCAAAGACTGGCTCACTGGAAGAAAACAACGAGTTGTACTCAACGGACAGGCCTCCGAGTGGCTCCCGGTCACAAGTGGAGTACCACAGGGGTCCGTGCTGGGACCCATACTCTTCATCATATATATCAACGACCTATAACTAGGATTAATATCCAATCTTTCAAAATTTGCCGACGACACAAAGATGGGTGGGAAGGCCCTCACGAGGGCAGACTGTGAAATTATCCAGAGAGACCTGGACCTGATCACTCGGTGGTCGGAAAAATGGCAAATGTCCTTCAACACTACCAAATGTAAAGTAATGCATATCGGATCCAGAAACAGCAATCACACATACCACATGGGTGGCGAACCACTACATGTAGTGCAAGAGGAAAGAGACCTCGGGGTCACCATCAGCAGTGACTTGAAACAAACGAAACACTGCAAGTCCGCCTGTAAGAGAGCCAATACAATGCTTGGGTTCATAGCGAGGAACTTCGAATACAAGACACCGGGAGTTATGTTATCCTTGTATAATCCGCTGGTAAGGGCCCACCTGGAATACGCCGTGCAGTTCTGATCTCCAAATTACAGGAAAGACATTGAATTGCTTGAGAGAGTACAGCGCCGCGCCACGAAGATGATACCATCACTGAGGACGAAGCCCTATGAAGAGCGACTCGAGCGACTCAACATCTTCACGTTGGAAAAGGGACGACTGCGGGGAGACATGATACAAGTCTTTAAGTACCTGAACAAGCTCAGCAACGTTGATCACTGCAAGCTCTTCACGCTACAAACTAACCTGAGAACAAGAAACAATGGAAAAACAATTCAAGCAAAGCGATGCAATACCGACATCGGCAGGAGTTATTTCTCGAATAGAGTTGTTCGCCACTGGAACAGCCTCCCTGCAGAAGTGGTTAGCGCAGATAGCATCAACTCATTCAAGAAAGGCATTGATCGCCACTTTGCTGCAACGGGAGTGAACTGAACGTATCCAAGATTAGGTGCACAAGTGCTTTAATCCTACCCTGCAAGCCACTCCTATGGCAAACGGATTGATTAAATCACTGAAAGCAGGCAGCCAAGTAATGAGCCAACAGGCTTTCTGCCGCCTGCTAGTCCATGTTTCCATCTTTCTTCCCCCTCCTCCTCCCCCTCCTCCTCCCCCTCCTCCTCCTCCTCCTCCTCCTTCTTCTTCTTCTCCTCCTCCTCCTCCTCCTCCTTCTTCTTCTTCTTCTTCTTCTTCTTCTTTTCCTCCTCCTCCTCCTCCTCCTCCTCCTCGCATTCTGCCAGCCGTACTGAGCGGACGTGTTGTAGCTCTCTCCCCCGACCCGTTCGCAGAGTCAGGTCAAATGCCGCCAGCAGCGAGGTTCCCGTGTTTGACTTGCAGGAGGGAGCTCACGAAGGACTTCCTCAATCAGGAAAATGGGGAGTACACTGTATGTTTTTTCTGTGAAACTGAACACAAGGTAAGTGTTAGTTAGAGGCGATAGATAGCAAAGTACAGTTTCTGGAGGGTGGTTTAGGATTGGATGTAGGTAGTGTCGGGGAGAGCGAGTTTAAGGTAGTTGAAAAGGTAGAGAGGTTGGAAGATAGAGTAGGTGAGGTAGAGAAGAAGGTAGGTACCTTAGATTCCTTCCAGCAGGTTAGAAAAGGGAGTAAGGCTGTAGCAGCAGATGTTAGTTACAGTGGTGTCGTGACGAGGAACAGGTTCCTTAGGAGACCAAGTAGAGAGCGATCCTAGCATCGTTCTTGTCGGTGATAGTTTAGTTAGACAGCAGGACCAGGAGTTTTGTAGGAAGGGAGCGAGGCAGAGGCATGTAGTTTTTCCTGGACGTAGAATTGAGCATGTAGCTGAGAAGGTTGACGACTTAGTCGTCACTATCTCAGAGGAGACAATGTTTGTCTACCTGGTCGAACAAACAATGTAGTTAAGGGTAGGTCAGAGGAGGTTCTAGACAAGTACAGGAAGTTTGTCGGGAAGTTGAGGGACAGCAGGCGGCGTTCAGTTGTGTGTGGATTGCTCCCTCGGCATGATGTTAGTTCCCTCATTCTCAGTAGAATGCTTGGGATTAACGAACGTGTCAGGAATCTGTGTAGTCGTGAGGGAGTCATGTTTGTGGACGTCTGGGATCATTTTATTCATGACAGGAGCTTGTTTGCTAACGATGGACTTCACCTAAATTGTGTAGGCAAGGCGAGGCTGGGCCGAGTGTTGGATGAGGAGGTTTTGAAAGAGTTAAAGAAAAGTCAGGTGCAGCGGGAACGAGGTGTGGAAACTTTCGGCTTGGCTGGGAGTGGGAGGAGTCTTAACTCAGACGGTGAGGTCCACGAAGGTAGGAGTGTCAGGTCTCAGGTGAGGGAGGAAGTAGAGGTGTGTACTGCTGAGGAAGACGTCAGGTCACCGGACCCCCAGGTGGGGGATACTGAGGTAGCGGTCAGGTCAACAGCCACACAGGTGGGTGGTGAGGTAGAGGTAGTTGTAGATAATCGGGTCTGACGCACTATTCCAGTGAAACGACAGTTGATATATGGCGCACACTCGGCGAATAAATAAAACATCTTCTTTGTAAATGACAGTAGCATTATTCAGAAGTGTAGCCACTTGATAATTCATGCAATTACTGAAAAACCCGACTTCATTTTGATCACAGAAACATGGCTAAATACGCGTGACAAGCATCAGTTAAGTGAAGTAGCTATCAATGGATACAACGCGTTTGCTAAGTGTCGTCTACACAAAAAAGGTGGAGGTGTAATAATATATGCTAAAAGTAATTTAGAAGTCATTCAGCTTAACACAACCGAAACAGAGGCTTATGATTCATTGTATGTACAAGCGACGATCAATAATGAAAAGTATGTTCTGGGCGTAATTTAACGACCTCCTAAACAAATGAAGACATTGATGGAAATCTCTACGCAGAGATAAATAAAATTATCAGAAACAGAAATGCAATAATATGCGGCGACTTCAATAACCCCTCTGTTAACTGGTCTGCACTATCTGCCGACAGGGAAGGAACTCGATTATTAAATTTTACGCAAGATACATTCCTTTATCAAACAGTTACCGCGCCGACGCGAGGAAATAACATTCTGGATTTAGTCTTCACGACCGACAGCCACCTCATAACCGCCTGTGAGGTCGGCGAGCCATTTGCAAGCAGTGACCACAACATAATCAGATGCGTTTTAAATATTAAAACAAAAACACGAGCAAACTCACTCTTAATACCTTATTATAGTAAAGCAAATTTTATGGACCTAAAAAGAGAAATGGCTTCAGTAAATTGGAATCATTTGCTCAACAACGTCAGCGTTCAAGAAATGTATAATCGTTTTACTGCACAAATCACTGCGAGTGTAAATAAATTCATTCCACTCCAGCCACGAAGGACTGATAATCAAAATCCGTTGTGGATGAATAATTACCTACAAAAAACCATCGTCGAAAAAAGAAAACTGTATAAGCAATATAAGCCGTCACATAATTCACAGGATCATACTAATTACATCAATGTCAAGAGAGAGTGCGAAAGGAAAATCAGAAAACAGAAACGCGAATATGAGATGAAAATATCACTCGATGCTAAGAAAAACCCCAGGTTATTTTTCAGTTACATAAGAAACAAAAAACAGTTAAAAATAATATCGACCCACTACCATTAAGTGGCAATATGATTAGTGATGATAAAGACATGGCGTCGGTCCTAAATTCAACCTTTAGTAGCGTATTTACAGAAGAGAACATGAAATCGATTCCAGCCCCGAAGAAAAATTTTCAAGGCCCTGAAGAACATAAGCTTGCATTGACCGAAATTGATATCAGCGAAGTGCGTGCGTACCTGCAGAAAATAGATCCAAATAAATCTCCGGTCCCCGACAATTTATCTCCTCGCGTGTTGAGAGAATGTAGTCAACAGCTAGAATTACTCATAACATTAATATTCAACAAGTCATTAGCACAGGCCAGTGTGCCTCTCGAGGGGAAAAAGGCCAATATTACCCCGATCTTTAAAAAAGGAGATAAAAAACAAGCCAGTAACTATCGTTCTATCAGCCTTACGTCTGTCCTAATTAAACTATGGCGTCCATCCCGGTAGGGGGTTCACATTTCACCCCTACACAGGTCGTTACCCTTTCCCTCATATGGCCGGGGGAAATTGACCGGAAGGGGGTGACAGTGGCGTATAGGTTCGAAACCCATTAGTACAACAAACATATTTATATGCTTCTTATTCATTTGTTGACATGTACAGACCCGTAATGATCAGAACACGTTTGATAAATATGGTGAAATATGGAGTGAAGCCGTAAAAGTTTTCAATGGCCATCCATCCGGAAGGAGGATCACATTTCACCCCACACAGGCCAATACCCTTCCCCCTCATATGAGCATTCACAGTCGTCGCTGCTAGACGTGTCTGCTGCTGCTCCTGATGGCTTTAATCAATAAAACTCTCTCCTGAAGGGGGGGAAAGCAAAGTTAAGGGCATCAATGTCCTTTGAAGGGTATAGGGTGTCAAAGGGGGTCAAGGTCATTTGGAGGTTATGGGGGTACAAGGTCATTTGAAGGTCAACCTGAGGGAGGGGGGGGGGTCAGGTCATTTCAAGGACACGTAGTCCTGGGGGTTATTCTACTACTACTTAAGTCATTCAAGAATGCCAGAATTGCATGTAATGTGATATCCAAGCCTAAAGATGTTGATGGTCTGGAGGATATGAGTATAGAAGTGCAGCATATGATTGGTGAATATATAAGTAAATATAGCTATGATCTTAAAGGATTGCCAACTAAAATAAAAAGAAATGAACAGCGAAAAGTAAGTAAAGTTAAGCCTCACGTACCTTCATCTTTTAATAATGCTGAGCAAACACTTGTCCACATGGCCAAGCCATACATAACGGTGGTTTATACAGATGCAGACACATTGACGTCAAACAAATTGTCTGAAATGAAAGCAAGAATACCTGACATGAAGCCCCATATCATTGCCATAACTGAGACAAAGCCAAATAATTTCATGGAAAGGTTAGCCCAGGATTTTACTATTGAGAATTTTATACCATAATTTTGTAATCTTGCACCTGGCGAGGGCAGGGATATAATTCTATATACATACATTACTCAGCAAATCAGTATCGGACATTTCCACATTACCATCTTCGAATGAAGCTGCTTTCCTTGTGATACAACTACGAGGAGTTGATACGTTATTACTTGGGTGCATATATAGAAGCCCTAATTCTTCAGACATAAATAACTCGGCCTTAACTAATTTGATACAAGAAGTTTGTCATGGCTCTTATTCACTTATATGCCTGATGGGAGATTTTAATTTGCCGCACATCGACTGGGACCTCCTGACATCTTCTGGACCAGCGAACTCGTATGAATATGAATTTATTCAAGTTTTTCAAAATATATTTCTATACCAACATGTTAACTAACCAACCAGAGCAAGAGGAACTGATAATCCATCACTCTTAGACTTAATATTAACATAAGAACATAAGAACGTAATGAGTCTGCAAGAGACCGGTTGGCCTATACAAAGCAGCTCCTGTACACTCAACCCCACCTTTCCTCACCATCCATGGCTTTATCTAACCTCTTCTTGAATGTATCTACGGTATTGGCACCCACAACATTGCCCCCAAGCCTGTTCCATTCGTCCACCACTCTATTGGTGAACCAATTCTTGCCTATGTCTTTGTTAGATCTGAATTTGTCTAACTTAAAACCATTGCTACGCGTCCTACCTGGCTCTTTTACTATCAAAATCTTATTGACATTCCCTTTATTAAATCCCTTCATCCATTTATAGACTTCGGTCAAGTCCCCTCGCAACCTTCACCTTTCTAGCGAGTGTAGATTTAACTGCTTCAGCCTGTCTTCATAAGGCAAGTTTCTCACCCCCTGAATCATCTTTGTCATCCTCCTCTGTACAGATTCTAACATCTTGATATCCATTCTATAGTAGGGGGACCAGAACTGAACTGCATAATCGAGATGAGGTCTAACTAGTGCTAAGTAAAGTTTGAGGATGACTTCAGCGCTCCTATTGCTTACGCTCCTTGAGATGAAACCAAGTACTCTGTTTGCCCGATTTTTAGCCTGAATGCATTGAACCCCAGGACGGAGGTCAGCGCTCACTAGGACTCCTAAGTCTCTTTCACGCCTAGACCTACTTAGAGGAGTGTCATTTAAGGAGTAATTGTGTAAGGGGTTATTCCTACCTACACTCAAAATGCTACACTTCCCGACATTGAATTCCATCTGCCACTTCCCCGCCCAATCATATAGTCTGTCAAGCTCATCCTGGAAAACGCTAGCGTCCCTGTCTGATTGAATTACTCTACCGATCTTGGTATCATCTGCGAACTTGCTGACATCACTACTAATTCCTGTGTCCAAGTCATTGATGTAAATAATAAAGAGCAGAGGACCCAGCACCGACCCTTGTGGGACGCCACTCGTAACACTGCCCCATTCAGATTTTTTACCATTGATTTGCACTCTCTGCTTCCTACCACTAAGCCACGCCCTGATCCGGTTCAAAACTTTCCCATCTATGCCGTGAGCCTGTAATTTTAGTAATAGCCGGTGATGGGGAACTTTGTCGAACGCTTTACTGAAATCTACACCTTTTCACCCTCGAATTAAAAAAGTTGAATTTCAAATTTAAAAAGTTGAAATTCAAATTAAAAAAGTTGAATTTCAAATTAAAAAAGCTGAATTTCAAATTAAAGAAGTTGAATTTCAAATTTAAAAAGTTGAGATTCAAATTTAAAAAGTCGAAATTCAAATTAAAAAAGTTGAATTTCAAATTAAAAAAGTTGAAATTCAAATTAGAAAAAGGGTGTAGGGACGCCTCCGCCACCGCCACAGCCACTACTGTGGGAGGTGTAATATGTGCATTAGCTAAAGACTTCTCAAGTACACTCATTCTAATAGCTCACAACTTGAGTTATGACATTGGTCTGTTCTTAAGGAAATGAAGCAGGACTTACCAGTAAAATTATTGTGTAAGCAAGCTCTTAAATTCTTCAGAGTGGACATAGGAAAGCTAAAATTTCTCGATAGCCTTCTTGGTTTCATGAATGGAGGTCTTGCTGACCTGACAAAAGTCCACATACAAGCAGGTAATAACTTAAAATATACAGAGGCTCTTCTTGGGAATATTGATACTTCACTGAAAAATATATTGTTAGGGAAACAAATATTTCCTTACGAATACCTTAAAGATATAGGCAAACTTAGTGACAACCAACTCCCACCTCTTGAGACTTTTTACAGCTCCTTAAAAGGAACAAACATTACGAGGGAAGAATACCTTCATGTCAAGCAAGTGTGGGAAAAAGCTAGATGTCGCAACTTAGAGGATTATCTTTCTCTTTACCTCAGAGTAGACTGTGGGTTACTAGCTGATACAATCACCGAGTGGAGACGGACTCTTCAGAAAGAGTATGGTTTGGATCCCGTAAATTATGTTAGTCTCCCTTCTTTCAGTTTTGATGGTTGGCTGAAGACGTCAAAAACAGAAATTGAATTAATTTCTGATTTGCGACTGATTAAGTTAATCCAGACCAATATTCCTGGAGGATTCCCCAGTGCTATACGACGCTGTGTAAAGGCAAATAATAAGCATACGAATATGAATTTCAGTCCCATGACAAACTTCAAATTACGTTTGTTACCTTGACTAGAATTCCTTGTACGCAGACGTTATGCAAATGAGCCTCCCTATAAGTAACGTCACTCAGCTTGATGAAAGTGAAATGTACATATTTTTGTCGAGGGGCTTGGAATCATATCCCACAGATGGAGATACGGGGCACTGGATACTTTGCGACCCTTTCCCGGTGTCATACAAGGTTGTCAAGCTCACATATGATTTTCCTTTGAGGTAAAGTGTCGCAAAGTATCTAGTCTGATTCTAATAATTCTTGAATAGGTTGTCAAATTCTTCAAAAGAGTTGAACGACTCAGTGGAGAAAATATCCTTGAAGACATGTGTTGTGTCTGTATGTCCTCTTGGCCGTGATCGGCAGGTGGACTGGGTTCTGCTGGCGTGTTGATTGGCTCCTGCTTGTTAGGATAAATTGGAACTAATTCTTAAGTGTCTTCATCCATATTACCTTGGCTGAGGTCAGCAGGTCACTGTTCTTTTGTGTTGAGTCGAGGGTATGATTACGCGTTGGGTGACTGGAGGTGGATACTGCTATATTGATTGTTAGTGATCAACAAAACTCGATATTCCTCCCTCCCCCCCTTCACTACCCTCTTACCACCTCCCTCCCTACTCCCCCTTTACCACTTGATCATTTTCCGCACTCCCTCCCGCCCAATTCCTTCACTGCCTGCTAGCCGCTTAATCTATATCCCTACGGTGATAACATCCTCAACTCCTAATAGCATCGCGCTGTGATAATAACATTGGATGTAGTATCATTGCACAGTGATAATAACACGGTTATAACGTCAGTGTGCGGTGATATTAATCACTCCCTGATAACTGTTTCATAATGCACTGCATGCTTTAATTAAAAACATCCGGAAGGTTATAAATTACAAAGGGTCTATGGCTGGGTGGGAGAGGCGGCGCGGGCTGCTCCCAGATATGTCAACCTCAGACCTCCTGCCATCAGTATTCTCCTCATTTATAACTACAAAACAACATTGCCGATGTGAATGGCATTTAGAGTTACGTTATTTTTTTTTTACAACAAAGGAGGCAGCTCAAGGGCACAAAAAAATAAAAGAACACAATAATAAAAAAGCCCGCTACACGCTGCTCCTAAAAAAGAAACAAAAGAGGTGTCCAAAAGCAAGATCAAATTCGGGAGGAGAGATGTCCTGATATCCTCCTCTTGAAAGAGTTAAAGTCGTAGATGAAGGAAGATTGTTCCAGAGTTTACCAACGTGAGGGATGAAAGAGTGAAGATGCTGGTTAACTCTTGCATAAGGGGTTTGGACAGTATAGGGATGAGAATGAGTAGAAAGTCGTGTGCAGCGGGGCCGCGGGAGGCATGCAGTTAGCAAGTTCAGAAGAGCAGTCAGCGTGGAAATATCGATAGAAGATAGAGAGGCAACATCGCGGCGGAATTTAAGAGGTAGAAGAATATCAGTAGGAGGAGGAGAGCTGATGAGACGAAGAGCCTTAGACTCCACTCTGTCCAGAAGACCTGTGTGAGTGGAGCCCCCCCACACGTGAGATGCAAACTCCATACGAAGGCGGACAAAGCCCCTGTATATGGATAGCAACTGCGAGGGGGGAGAAGAACTGGCGGAGACGATACAGAACGCCCAACCTCGAGGAAGCTGATTTAGCGAGAGAGGGAGATATGAAGTTTCCAGTTGAGATTTTGAATTAAGGATAGACCGAGGATGTTTAGTGTTGACGAAGGTGGCAGCTGAGTGTTGTCGAAGAATAGGGGATAGGTGTTTGGAAGATTGTGTCGAGTTAATAGGTGGAGAAATTGAGTTTTTGAGGCACTGAAGGACACAAGGTTCCTTTTGCCCCAATCGGAAATGATAGCAAGGTCTGAGGTTCGTCGTGTACTTCCTGTTGTGATGGTCTTCTATTGAAAGAAGTTGAATAATGCAGAGTGGAGTCGTCAGCGTACGAGTGGACAGGACAGTTTGTTATGGAAAGAAGATCATTGATGAATAACAGGAAGAGAGTGGGTGATAGGACAGAGCCCTGTGGAACGCCACTGTTGATAGGTTTAGGGGAAGAGCAGTGACCGTCTACCACCGCAGAGATAGAACGGCCGGAAAGGAAACTGGAGATAAAGGAACAGAGAGAGGGATAGAATCCCAAAGAGGGCAGTTTAGAAAGCAAAGATTGGTGCCAGACTCTATCGAAGGCTTTCGATATGTCTAGCGCAACTGAGAAAGTTTCACCGAAACGGCTAGGAGAGGATGACCAGGAGTCAGTTAAGAGAGTAAGAAGATTGCCAGTGGAACGCCCCTTGCGGAACCCATACTGGCGATCAGATAGAAGATTAGAAGTAGAAAGGTGCTTTTGAATCTTCCGGTTAAGGATTGATTCAAAAGCTTTAGATAGACAGGAAAGTAAAGCTATAGGGCGGTAGTTTGAGGGATTGGAACGGTCACCCTTCTTAGGCACAGGCTGTACAAAGGCATACTTCCAGAAAGTACAGTCGCGATATGAAGTGATGTCGCTGCTCTCAAAATGTTTCGTACGGGAGTATTTGAAGGTAACGGAAGTGATGTGTATTTATTATTTATGTTATAATGTTCCCTTTTAATGATAATCTATAATACGTTGTGATATAAAACACGGTAAAATAACATAGTAGTACCTGAATTACAATTATACATTCATTTGTTTTAAAAAATGCGACTGCGAATGTAATGTGTTGTCTTCAGTACTGAAGACAACCTTGAAATGATTTAGCTCACGTCATGTGCTTATCTTTGCAAAACAGTTGTTAGAAATTGTTCAGATTTAGGCGATATATATATATATATATATATATATATATATATATATATATATATATATATATATATATATATATATATATATATATATATATATATATATATATATATATATATATATATTTTTTTTCTGGGTCATACCATGAACTGTCTTCTGCAGTTATTAATACACACGCACAGTTTGATAGGAAGGGAATGGACAGTTACTGGCATTATTACTTTGCGTTTTATTGATTAAGAAACGATCAAATAATAAGGTTTCACATTAAACACCTTTTATTCACTATGATGGCTTCTTATCATAAGCATGGGCACTGAAATATACAGTAACTTTGCTCAGTAACGATGATGAATGAAGAATGCCTTCATAGGTAGGGTTGCCATATCTGAACTATCAAAATTCCGGACGCCTCTACGAACACTGGACCATAGCCTAATATTTGGCAACGCTGCCATTACCCGCCTGACCACCACCTCCATTTCAAAGCCATATTTTCTTATTCCCCACCCTCCTCGATTACTCTATGGCACTTATAAGCTGTGGACATGTTCCACTGATCACCTCCAATCATTAGAAGTCTACATGAAGCTTTTGTCATCGTTATATTGACCAAGAAAGGCAATGATGTTTGCGATCGGCGGCAAAGAGTGAGTTACAAAACACGACTATTATGATGCTATATATTCTTATTTTTCCATCTCCGACTATCCCTCGGTAGTTATAGGCTGTGGGCATCTTCCCTTGATCACTATCATGCATTAGAAGTCCACAGAAAGCTTTTGTTATCGTTATGTTGACCACGAAAGGCAAAGAGTGAGTCAGGGCTGAATAATAGGTATGGTGCGCGGGCGATGACGTCATCAAACGAGAGTATAAATTAAATAAATTACGCCATCCTAGTTAAGGATATCGACTAATTATGCATGTCCTATATATTGTGCATATGTTAGCTTTATTGTTGTCAACAATGATCATGAAAAGATAATTTTACTTTGTTTGAGTAATATGTCGATATTTGGACTTCATTTGACTCTTTCCTTGGTGAACGAAAACACTGTGTCAAAATATTTCGACAAGTCTTCGTAAGACATCATTGAATATTTCTTTTCTATTTTTTTTCTAGCTAGTAAAATATATTTAGTTAAGTTATGATGAAGATACAGGAAAATAATGGTACTCTTGAAAATATATAACGATACTTGCGTGATCGAAAATAAACGTACACGGCGACATCACTTCATATCGCGACTGTACATGTTTTGGCTGTAATGAAACGCCCGAATTCCACTTCACTTTATACCAACACGATCTATGGGTGACACGAAACACGAGAAATTAATTCGGACTGGGGAAGGTTTTGCCCGTGACGGCGGGGATCAAACCCGCGGCCAGCGAGACGGAAGAGCCACTCTTTAACCAGTCGACCAAATGGGTACCCCACTCACAGAGTGAGTTATGGGAGGCTCGCCCATCAGACGGGTCATATCACTTGTCAAGGTTCCAGAGTTAGGTGCTGTAACCGAAAGGGGATAACAATAAACAAGATAAATGGTTAGACACCACTTTACTTTAAAGAAAGTAATGAAACCACAACAAGCCCCACAAAAACTGAAGTCTCCAACACGAAGGCTTCAGCACGCCGGACTCAGCAATTATCCTTTTGCACGGCTCCTTCCTCTGAGTGGCAATGACGAGGCAGCACAGCTTCGTCCTTGAAGTGGTGTAGACGTGGTAGACGAGGGAGGCGCAGGGGGAGAAGGGGCGTCAGGTTCACGGCAGTAACGGGAGTCCAATGCGTGGAGAGGAGAGAGGTACGGCACCCAGAACGAGCCCACGGTTCTGAGTAAACCCGAATGAGAGCAGAGCGAGGAAGGCGCTGGCCGCCCACCAAGTCGCCTCCCACAGCGGGTTGAGAAGCCTTGGTGGTTCGTACGAATGAGGCGTCGAGCGTCTTCATGCGAACGGGCAGCGTAAGTGTAGCAGGTCGTTGCGGTGCCTCGGTGGTTGTTCGCGGCGTCGAACAGCAAGATGCGGGCGGGGGGCAGGAGTGCCCCGGTCGTTCGCCTGCTAAGTTGGTAGTTGCCCTCACATCACTACACGACTTCCCTTCACTATCTACATTCATATGTGTGTTTGTTACTGAAACTTCCCACTTTCAGAGAGCATGGTCCATCACTCTTCCTGTTTCCCACTCCAGGAGACAAAACAGAAATACAAGAGGGGATGCCCACCGCTTTGCCACCAATGAAACGCCTGAATTTTAGTATATACCAACACGACCTCTGCGTATCACGAAACACACGATACATTAATAATTGAGACCGGGAAAGGTTTTGCCGGCGCCGGCGATCGAACCCGCGACCAGCGACACGGGAAAGTCATTCCTCAACCGGTCGGCCGAAGAGGTACCCCACTCGCAGAGTGAGTTATGGAAGGGTCGCCCATCAGGCGCATCATAGCACTACATAAAAAAATGGATTGCGATGATTCCGATATTTTTCTTCATCTGTTTATTACATCAGTTGGTACCCCGTACGCCTCCAGCCGCTGGCACGTAATATGAGTGACTTTTAATGCTGACCCTCGGGACCTGATTGGTCCTCCCTAAACGAACCCTATAGGGACCCGAAGACAATCGCTTTCGACCTATAACACGGCAGTAAGACGTGATGAAACACGGCAGCTGCAGCAGCAGGTTTGGGTATGACCGCTGTGTAAAGTAGGAGTGTTCACAGTGCTTTCAAAGCTGTCGGCATGTCAAGATAGTGTGTTATGGGGCTGTTAGCCGAGGTTTCAAGGGACCAGTCAAACACAGGAGCGGCCTTTGCCTCTTAAGTTATTACAGAGGACGGAGCGACATTAGAACTGTGTGAGAGAAAACGTAAACGTGGAGGTCTCGGTAAGACACACATTACGAGTATTGTTACGTTCTATCTTGACGAGCATTTGTATGATGTATGCCTTATGTCATTATCCTTTTCTAATACAATGAAAAAAAATAAGGCAATACATGCTGTAAAATCATTCAAATTCTTATATAAAACGTACCACCGGCATAAGGGTTGCGTAAGGCTGGGAGAGAGACACGGCGTGCGCTGCTCCAAGAGTAATGCCAACCTCAGACTTCCTGCAATCTTTTTCCCGTCATTTGTAGCTAAAACCAACAACATTGCCAATGTAAATGGCATTAAATGATTACTTTATTAAATTAATTACATATTTTGGCTGTGAAAAAAAATCTAATATCGATGATTTCGATAATAATTATTTTACTCGTCTGTTTATTGCATCGGTTGGTACCCTGTAGGGCATTCAACGTCTGGCCCGTGATATGAGTGATTTGTAATGCCAACCCTTGGGACCCGATCGGTCTTCCCTAAACAAACACTAAAGGGACCCGAAGACGATCGGGTTCGACTTGTAATACGGCCGCAAGTATGTCGCGCGTGATCGGGCAGTTCAAGTCATGGCAGCAAGGCACCGTTAAGCTTTCTTGTTGTCTTGCTCGCTTTCCCAGCTCATTTTTAGGCTAATTAGAGGTTTTTCTTTCTCGTTATTTTTGACCACAAACCTTTTCCTTTATCGGTACATGTTATATACCAAAAGAATCGGAAAAGTGTGCCGATTTCGAAATTGGCTTAAAATTCAACACAGGCAAAACTAATGAAGTTACAGCGAGAAGAAGAAAATGGAGACATAAAGTTTGTCCACTATTCTGTTTTCCTTCCATTATCCTTATACGTGTAGTTGTACTGCAATTAATTTAGGTTCATGATATGCATTAACATGTCATGAACACGATGGTAGACACATTTTCATAACTACCTGATGGTTCTCCAATATTCATTAAGAGTATAACATTTTAGTGTAATGAAAAGCTGAAGATCAGCCTACTATTATTGCGTTATCAACTTCCGACCCATTTTTTTTTTAGCGCGGCTTATGGCGCCGGTAGGCTGTCTTGAGAGGCCTCTTGGATGGCCCAGCCCGTTATTGGCCCAGGGGATATTTATTTATAGTGGCTGCCGTGATTTATGACTCTTGCTTGGCCCATGTTGCCCCCCGGTGCTGCTTTTGACCGAAGTTGCTGACGGTAGGGTTGATTGAAGATCTCTGAGCAGCATGTGGGTAATCTTCCGCCACTCGGCAATGATTTGAAAAATCAACGTGTCTCGGTGGGACTCGAACCTAGGTCCACGGGCTCACCACGCCCACACGCTGACCACTTGGCCAGTTTCTTTCGGATACCACGGTTGTGCTGTACATTCTAGGATGGGTAAAATATCACATATTTCCACGAGAGCCAGAGAGACGACGAAAGTTGAAATAAAAGTCAGACGTAAGAACTGGCGACCTCACGATCGTTCATACATATGCTCAGTAAGTACAAGATTTTTGCCTTTGTGCTCATAATGCAGATAACTTATATTGTACAGCTACTGGTATTATATAAATGGTTCATTGTATAGTTGCAGATATTCAATATATTAAACACGGTAATATTTGTAACTGTGCACAGCATTATAACACCATAATCTACAGTTCAGGGAATATTATTTGGATTAAATAATTATTTCGTTTCTTTTCCTGGCATTATTTACGCCGTGATCCCAGTACATATTGAAGGTGGATGATTACTCTAAGTCATGAATCCTCCATTTACACACTTACATATTACAGAGAAAAACGATTCGCGATATACCTGCTGAGACATGACGTAGTTACTTTGCTTTCCTATTACGCTATTCAGACTCCATTTTTTCTGTTCTCGTCGGGACCATTTTGTGAAAATTGACTTTGAATCTGGAAGAGTTGGTGGCCAGAAATTCCTTCAGTCAACTGCTTATTCTATGCAATATTACCTTTTTTTCAAATGATTTCCATTATTTTTTTTATGCTCAGAGATTTTATTGACATATTTGAATATATTAGGAGACAAGACTTGGTGTATGTAGTGTCTCGGAGGAATGGAGTCTATATTCAAAATAATGATCAATAACCCTCAAATTTGAATGTATGATATCAGTTCTGTATCATGTAATTATCTTGAATCAAATTACAAAGTATAAATCGTATCTTAACATCCTCTAGAAGGCAAAGGATGGGAGACAGCGAAGCAGACCGGGTCATGCATGCAGGAAGGAGCCCGGAGAACAAGTGGCCAAACTCTACCTGTCTACTGCTCTGACACACACACACACACACACACACACACACACACTACTCCGATAGCCCAGTGGATTAAGGCTCTGCTTCTCTCTTTTCTAACTTTTATCCAGCACTGCCTTCACTTTGTTCTTTGCCAAACTCAGTTCATGTTCTGTACATTTTTTGATTGGTTAAGCCGTTTTTTACTATCCAAATAATGATGATAATGATAACAATAATAATGATAATAATAATAATAATAATAATAATAATAATGGTAATGGTAATACATGAATTCTTCAGGGACCAAGGAGATAGAAGCCGTGTATTACCGTCCACCATTTGCGCCTCCCTCGCCTCCCCTACTGCGGCCACTCGCTGTCCCTCGTGACCTCGCCAGTCGCGTCGTCAGGTTCAGCGACATGCCCGGCGCCTGGTTCGTGGGCCAGTTGGTCAGCTACCTAATGCGTCTACAGCCGAGTTTGCAGCGGAAGATTGACACAATCAAGAATGAATTAAATTACAGTCATCCAATCGTCGGGTGAGTTTGTTTTCCGGTGTGTGTGTGTGTGTGTGTGTGTGTGTGTGTGTGTGTGTGTGTGTGTGTGTGTGTGTGTGTGTGTGTGTGTAATAATAATAATAATAATAATAATAATAATAATAATGATAAACGGTTTATTAAGTGATTGCAGCTGTAAAGCTGGAAATGTACATGATAAAATACAATATTGAAATAAAATAGAAAAAAAAAGTACAATGTGAAAGGGGTATAAGGGGTCTGGGGTGGTGGGGGGGAAGTGAGGTGGTGGAATGCAGTGCGTTAGTGCTGAAGGAGGCGGTGTGGTATTCCGGGTGACGGGTCAGGTGTTTAAGCCCCAGGTCAACCCCAGGTTAAAAAAGGGTCAGGTCGCAGTTGATGGCAGGGGTGCAGGCAGAAGCGGTGTCGGCTGTCACTCAGTTTAGCGATGACCTGCTAATCTCTCCAGTCGGTGAGACAAGATAGGAAGAGGTGGACCGAGAAGCGGTAAGCGTAGGAACATCAAAACGTCTGCACTGCCCCATGCCACTTGCCCTTGCCACTTGCCCCAACCATGACTCCACCTGAGTGACGGGCCTCAACACTGCACTGCACCTGAACCGAATTCTCCCAGCAGCATGATGGTCGGGTTGATGTACCTGGGGGCACCTGGGAGCCGGCGTCGGCTGGATGGTTAGGCGGCGTCGACGTCACACTGGCCATTACTACTCTTCATTGTCTTCACGGCACCACAAACGCACTGCACTCACTTTCTCTCACCATGATTAAGCTTGTCACAAAAGTTTCTTACAGTGTTGGGTTACTGATGAAAAGGGAGAGGGGGATGGAGGGGAAGGGGAGAGGCCAACAGGCTGGCCCCAGGCTGCTCCTTACGGAGCGCCGTGACCCATGTCTGACCTCGGTCAGATCTGGGCCACAAGTGTGTGTGTGGTTCCCCTTCCCCCACCCCCTCCCTGGTACCCCTCCCCCCACCCCTTCCCTGGTTCCCCTTCCCCCACCCCCTCCCTGGTACCCCTCCCCCCCACCCCCTCCCTGGTACCCCTCCCCCCCACCCCCTCCCTGGTACCCCTTCCCTGGTTCCCCTTCCCCCACACCCTCCCTGGTACCCCTCCCCCCACGCTTTCTCTGGTACCCCTCCCCCCACCCCCTCCCCCCACCCCTTCCCTGGTTCCCCTCCCCCTCCCCCTCCCTGGTACCCTTTCTCCCTCCCCCCTCCCTGGTACCCTTTCTCCCTCCCCCCTCCCTGGTACCCTTTCTTCCTCCCCCTCCTGGTCCCCCTCCCCCTCCCTGGTATCCCTCTCCCACCCCTCCTGGTTCCCCTTCCCCCACCCCCTCCCTGATACCCCTTCTCCCACCCCCTCCCTGGTACTCCTTCCCCACCTTCCCCTGGTACCCCTTCCTCGTACCCCTACGCCATCTTCTCTCCTTAGTACCCCTACTCCCACTCCCTCCCTAGTAACCCTACTTCCACCCCTTCCCTGGAACCCCAACCTCCACCCTCTCACTGGGACCCCGACCCAACTCGCCAGGCACCCCCTCCATAGTTACCCAAGCACCTCCATGGATGGGCAAAGAATAAACTGTAAGGAAAATATTTATTTACGCTGACTGCAATAAATACTATATGCACATTTACATAATAAATCCTAAAGTAATACCTGTTGATGTATAGACAATTAAAATCATGACAATATTATAAAATTCAATGGACTAGAAAAAAACTATATCCACTCCTTTTCACGTAAGGCACCGCTATCTCCATGCAAAGTGACTGTTGAAGTGACAAGGAATACATATTTATAGACATGCCGACAGCACATACATTGGATTTTCAGTGTGCTATTTGTAAACAAGAGAAAAATAACAACAAAATAATAACTATATTGTTCCATTGATCTGACTCCAGTATTTGATTTATCAAATGAGAACATTCACATCACATATCAGGAGACTAAGCTGGCGGTTATTAAAGCGAGAAAAAAGTCTATTCAAGTTTTCTTTACATTTTTTGTGCTTAGGCTACTCCTAAATGATTAAGTTGGGTTTATCTTCTTTCACGTGTAGCCCCATGTTCACCTAGCAGTGAGTAGGCACGCGACGTCAGGCAAGGAGTTGTGACCTCGTTGTCGCGGTGTGTTGTGTGTGAGTGGTCTCAGTCCTACCCAAAGATCGGTACTACGAGCTCTGTGCTCTTCCGTAGGGGAACGCCAGTCTGTCTCGAGAGAGACCCGCAGCAGACCAAGAGGTGAACTACACACACACACAATCAGAATCATATTCAAATATGGGCAAAGGCATACTAGTGTATTATTAGGTTAAGAATGTTCCTAAACTAATAAAACAAATTTACCTCTTTTGCCCATGTAGCAACAGTGGCTGGTATTGTACATGTGGTATTCTGGAAGATGTATTTTTCCAAGAGATATAAAGTCCTCTGTATTTGTTTTGGGTATTCCAAAGCAAACACCTAGTACGAGTAGCTGTGAAACAATGCTTCACAGCTACTTGAGAACTTTGTAATCCTTGACAAGAATAGTGCATCCCCATTCACATACAGTTGATAGCTATATATATATATATATATATATATATATATATATATATATATATATATATATATATATATATATATATATATATATATATATATATGTATATAAACTGGAAATCGAGACAACAGTTTTTGTGTTTCGAAAAGTAATTTTCATAAAGGCTTCCGAGAGTATAATTTTTTTTTCTTTTTTTTTTTACAGCAAAGGAGACAGTTCAAGGGCACACAAAAAGCAAACATTAATAAAAAAAGCCCGCTACTCACTGCTCCTAAAAAGAATCCAAAGAGGTGGCCGAAAGATAGGTCAGTTTCGGGAGGAGAGGTGTCCTGATACCCTCCTCTTGAAAGAGTTTAAGTCGTAGGCAGGAGGAAATACAGATGAAGGAAGATTGTTCCAGAGTTTACCAGCGTGAGGGATGAAAGAGTGAAGATGCTGGTTAACTCTTGCATAAGGGGTTTGGACAGTATAGGGATGAGCATGAGTAGAAAGTCGTGTGCAGGGGCCGCGGGAGGGGAGGCATGCAGTTAGCAAGTTCAGAAGAGCAGTCAGCGTGGAAATATCGATAGAAGATAGAAAGAGAGGCAACATTGCGGCGGAATTTAAGAGGTAGAAGACTATCAGTATGAGGAGGAGAGCTGATGAGACGAAGAGCCTTAGCCTCCACTCTGTCCAGAAGAGCTGTGAGTGGAGCCCCCCCACACATGAGATGCATACTCCATACGAGGGCGGACAAGGCCCCTGTATATGGACAGCAACTGTGCAGGAGAGAAGAACTGGCGGAGACGGTACAGAACGCCCAGCCTCGAGGAAGCTGATTTAGTAAGAGATGAGATATGAAGTTTCCAGTTGAGATTTTGAGTTAAGGATACACCGAGGATGTTTAGTGTTGAGGAAGGTGATAGCTGGGTGTTGTCAAAGAATAGGGGATAGTTGTTTGGAAGATTGTGTCGAGTGGATAGGTGGAGAAACTGTGTTTTTGAGGCGTTGAAGGACACCAGGTTCTTCTTGCCCCAATCGGAAATAATAGTAAGGTCTGAGGCTAAGCGTTCTGCAGTCTCCAGCCTTGAGTCGTTAAGTTCCTGAAGGGTGGGTCTTCTATTAAAAAAAGTTGAATAATGCAGAGTGGAATCATCGGCGTAGGAATGGATAGGACAGTTCGTTTTGGAAAGAAGATCATCAATGAACAACAGAAAAAGAGTGGGAGATAGGACAGAACCCTGTGGGACACCACTGTTAATAGATTTAGGAGAAGAACAGTGACCGTCTACCACAGCAGAAATAGAACGGTCAGAAAGGAAACTGGAGATAAAGGTACAGAGAGAAGGATAGAAACCGTAGGAGGGTAGTTTTGAAAGCAAAGATTTGTGCCAGACCCTATCAAAAGCTTTTGATATGTCCAGCGCAATAGCAACACTTTCACCGAAACGGCTAAGAGAGGATGACCAATTAGAATACAAGAATATGAACAGAAGAATGACGATCTTTTTGACCGGAGGAGGGGGGCGGGGGAATTATCCCTCTTTGATGAAAGACTTCCTGTATCGAGCACCTGAGTTACTGACAGCGTCAGAACGTATGCCACGCTTTCGTGAAAGCAGTTCGGTGCTGTCTGACCCTTTTTGTTGCAGTAGTTGCACACAACTTGGTGTGAGTCGTCCTTCTGCATAGCTGCAATAGGAACTTCCGCCAGGTAAAGCCTTGGGGGAGTCCTTTAGTTTCTTGACAATCTTAGCCGCAAAACCAACTAGTTTATCGTCAGGTTTATAATCAAGGGAAGCAGAAGCGCGACGTTCATGGAGAAGGAGGTGAAGGACATAAAATAAGAATTGCAACAATAGTTGAAGTCTGTTCTTAGACAACGCGCCTTCCTCAAACCAAGAGGCTTGTTCAAGATATTCAACAGCATCTAATGAAAGGTCAAGTGCCGAAGACTTGACTCTGCCAGAAATTAAAAAACAACTTTTTTTCTGCAGCAGCAGAGTCTACTAGAGCAGTGTTGTCCAAACTGGGGTCCGCGTACCCCTGGGGGTACACAACATAGATCAAAGGGGTATATGAAAAGACGATGAACACACACACACACACACACACACACACACACACACACACACACACAACAGAAACTTCCCATGTTCTATGAAGGAAAAGGGAGGGACGGACTGGTATCTAGGAAAGACGCGTAATGTACGTACGTTTACCTAAATATAATATATAATATAAATATAATGTAATATAATTGAATTTAATCATCCATGGGGGTAAGTAACAGTAGGATAATATAATGAATGGTACAATAGGCGAAATTTTTTGGACAGCACTGCACTAAAGTGACGAGACGGAAGGCCCATTGTAGGGAGTCATGAAACCGTGTATGGCCAAATGTAAGTAAAAAGTTTTCTTTGAATGTCAAATACTTAGTCAATAATTTTAGCACTGAGAAATGTTGCACCCATAAGGTCGCAGGCAAGGGAATCATGAGCAATGAGTGATCTGTCAAAAAAAAAAAAAATTGTCAGCATCAGAGGTAACAGTGCTGTTAACCATGACACCTTGGAATTTGGGTTAGGAAAAGCAAGTGCAGAGAAAGAACGATCCTCACCAGAGAAAAGTTCGAGAGAAGGTGTCTGGTGTAGCAAGTTAATAGTAGGGTTAGGAGTAGAGAAGGAGAAAGTAGGATCAGGCATGTTGACAGGTTGGGTCTGCTAGCTTGCAAATGACAACCTGATTGTAGGAGCATAAGAAGCAAAGCTAGGCAAATACTGAATTAGTAAGGAAAGTCAACATTAAGAAATATAATAACAATCACAATTATGAAACAAGCGAAGGTACCTTAGCTGGAAGGCAAATCAATCAATAGTATAAATTATGACAATTAAATTTGTGAAAAGAAAGCCTACGGTACTATAGCGACGACAAAATCACACAATAACATTGGCTAGTATGGTATCATTGAATGTAAGGCAAGTACTGTTAAGGAATTACAAAAGCCAATTGCACAAATGACAGTTCGTTACAAATTTGGATATACAAAAAAATGTGCAAAGCAACGAAAGCAAGCCAATTAAATAAACATGTGTTTAGCAACCAACTGTGATTAATATGACGAGGCTACTTTAACCCGATATAAGCTTAACACAGAAATGACAAGGTTGCAAATAACTAGGCACACAGGTAAACATGAAGGTAATAATAAAAGAAAAAATACACTCACGACGGATAAATGACAATAGGCCGTGATTCTGCTGACACTAGGCTAAACAGCGAATACACACATCATCTGCCGGTACGGATCAAATTAGTAAATGTACACAGGAAATAAGGCAGGAAATAACACACCGAGTTGGGGAAATAACGTGGAGGGAAACGGGGTTAAGACGGGGACTGGAAATGTGGGTTGACGCGGGGAAGGGGATGAATCAGCTGATCAGCCGGGCTGATATTCAAGTTCACAATTATGAGGCAAGTGAAGGTACCTAAGCTGGGATGCATGCAAATGGGTAAATAGGCCTACTCACACAATAGTATAAATTATGACAGATTTGTGAAAAGAAATAGCTTACACAATGACACTGGCAAGTATGCTATCAACGAATGTAAAGGCGGACACACACTATGCGATGCGGCCTGTCCGGCGGCCGCATCGCATAGTGTGTGTCCGCCTTTACACTCCGCCGAGCATCACTAAGATCCAAAAGGTACCGGTACTAGCGGTAATGCTCAGTGCCGAGTGATCAAGAGTCTTCGCGGCACTGGTACCGGTACTAGGTGCCGGCTGAATCGATTCTTATCGGCACCAAGTACCGGTACCCAGTGCCGAGATGAATCGATTCAACCGGCACCTGGTACCGGTACCCAGTGCCGAGAGGAATCGATTCAGCCGGCACCTGGTATCGGTACCAGTGCCGCGAAGACTCATGATCACTCGCACTGAGCATTACCGCTAGTACCGGTATCGGTTGGATCTTGGTGATGCTTGACGGCGCGCGGGGCTGGCTAGTCGCCATGCGGTACTGGTATGGGCCCTGTGGAGACAAATTAAACCTTGAATGTTGTGCTGGCTGCTGAGTCGCTGCCTCGCTGAACCGTCTTCCCAAGCTCCCACCATTTTGTCTTGCTTTGCGTTACGATCATAGCTCCCGTCTCCATTATTTTATTATTGGATTTAATTTTTGGATTTACTGGATAATTTTTCGTGTCCGATTCTTTTTAGGTTGCTAATATATATTGTTATTGTTATTAGACTATGATAGAGTACATCCGTAATATCTATACATGTTATTTTTTTATCGAAAAAATAAATATTGAGAGAAGTACAACAGAAGCAACATCCTAATTGAGGGCAGAAATAAATGAGAAAAAAAGTCCACTGTGTGTGTGTGTGTGTGTGTCACACACACACACACACACACACACAGTGGTCTTTTCCTCTCATTTATCACTGCCCAATTTGATGTTTCTTCTGTTGTACTCTCTCTCTCTCTCTCTCTTTGAATGAAGTGAATATTTATTTTTTCGATAAAAAATAGCATGTATAGTTATTATGGATGTACTCGATCATAGTCTAATAACAATAACAATATTTATTAGCAACCTAAAAAAAAAAAGAATCGGCATTAAGAATTATCAATAAATCCAATAAATAAATCCGAGCAATCTGGTACCGGTACCAAGCAATCTGATACCGGTACCGTACCGTTTAGCTGGTACCGTTAGTACCGGTACTGGTACTGGTACCTGCCCACCCGTAAGCCCCACCGCCGCAGCGACAACAACAACACAATTTATGTTTTATGTCCACAAACATGGATGGCCCTTGTACAGATCAATAAAACAGATCCAAAAGTCTTTATTTATCCAGACGTCAGACATCGTGGAGCGTAAATAATGTGTACACCACGGCTGTCAGCGTCGCTCTGAGATAATTCCCGCCTCAAGGCCGCGCCGCAAGGTCATACACACTGTGAGGCCGCGGGCCGCGTCGGACGGAATTTCAAACATAAACAGAAGGCCGCGCCGCAGAAATTACACCTGAACACACTGCCTTAAGGCCTCTAGCCCCGCCCACTTTTCGGCCGCCGGACAAGCCGCATCGCATAGTGTGTGTCCGCCTTTATTCTCCGTCTTTCCTGGCCTGGTTATTTAGGTATTTATTTATTATCACGATGTAACGAATCGTTCTTCTAAGGGTATTTGCAATGTCTGAAGTGTAATATTTGTGATTCTTATCTCCGTATAAATGCTCTCGCTGTCCCCGCCGCGCCGCGCCGCCCCATCAATGGATAAAATTGTTTCCGGTCAACCTATTTCCACCCCCTTGACGTATCAGAAACTTACTAATAAATAAAAAAAAAAAAAATGTAATTCAAAGGCTCTCCACCATGGATGTGTCCGTGTGTGTGTCTTACTCAAGTGGCAAAAATTCTCTCTCTCTCTCTCTCTCTCTCTTAGACACACTTGTACGTATTTCTTATCATCATCGCTGTCTATTTTGTGCTGATTTTTCCTGAATAATATAATCAACAACGAGGTAACTACATACATGATGCGTGTGTACGACATTTGTTTGCGAGTGGAGATGTCTCCATTCTTCCTCCAAGCCTGTGACGAGAGAGAGAGAGAGAGAGAGAGAGAGAGAGAGAGAGAGAGAGAGAGAGAGAGAGAGAGAGAGTTACCTCCGTTTTTTTTTACTCTTTTTCTTTTTACTTTCGAGTAGCTTCTTTTCACTCATAATTCATTATTGTTTTACAATATTGATTCGGTACCAGTACTTAGTGTTCATGAGCGTTATCATTGTTCAGATAAATGAGTACGATGCTAGGTGTTAGAAGCGCGAAAATTTGAAAACGTCGGAGCTTATTGGGTTAAAATGACTCGCTGTGGTAACGCGCGGGGTGTGGGCCAATCAGAGCCTGGGACGGGGATGCCGCCACCAATCAAAACAGAGAAGCTGAAGGACGCTTGACTCGGGATCATATTCAGAAAGCACTTACAACGTTGTTAGGCCAAGGTACAACCTCCGACCCGTACACCCGAATTCAGGAAGCATCCGGGAGGTTGTAAAGCAGGTGTAAGGAGGATGTAAGTTACAACCTTGACGGAGGTGGTGTAAATCTTACAACCTTCTTTATATTGACATGAAATATGTCCTAATTAGTGTTTCTTGACAAAGAAATGAAAGTATAAGAGTCAATATGGCAAATTTCTTCCATAAAAGCGAGATGGTACAGGGGTTGCGTTTGTTTACATCCTCAGTCGACCACTGCCAGCAACCACGATTCTATTGATTTGTTGATTTTTTTCACATTCCCTAAAAAGTAAATGTAGTCTTGCTCCACCACCTTAGATAGTGTTTGATAATGACGGCTAAGGGGGCAAAAATACATTCGGTAATACTGAAGTTTAGGACCAGTAGCCTATGCATTTCACTATATAGACAAGGTTTAACCCATGTTTTTTGTGTGTGTTTTGAACGATTCTAACCTTCGCTTTCACCAGAAATGCTTCGGTTTCCCCTTCCCACCCTTCGGGTGAGGAAAAAGAGGAAACGATGTATATCATGTATTCACCTATAAAAAAAATAACATCAGAAAAAACTATTGTACATGGTGTAATTTTTAATGGTTAGCTATTAATGTGTAGAATGTGGTGCAGCAACACTATAATAATTAAGTCCGCCGTGGGGTGTCACGCAAGCAAATGCCGTGTTTGGCTTTTCCAATTTCTACCTTTCTACCGTCAGTAACACTTAAGTCGCCACTGCGCTAAAGTCGCCAGACGT